>NC_140240.1:1666611-1676611 GCF_949987555.1 Borostomias antarcticus | reverse complement strand
CAAAAGACAGAGAAAAGAGAACTTGTCCATGGTTTCACTCTGACTCTAGAAACATACTGTCCAGGGCCTGTGAGAAAATCCACATGATTCCCAGAAAAGAGAAGAGAAAGATTCCAGCCGCTGTGCATCACTGGGTCAGGAACGAAGGAAGAGGAAGAGGAAGGAGGAAGACGAAGAAGGAGACAATTTACAATTACATGAGGGTCTCTGTCCGGACCCGAATTATTTCAAATGTAATACTTAAATTAAAAATATCTTCAAAATCATGTGTCTAAGATCCATACAGTACAATGCCTAAGTAGTCACTAGCGTGTTTATTCTGCATCATCCAGGGCTTGAACTCAAACTCAGACAACATGGGAAGATAAAGTTCTTGTTGAGCATGGGGCAGCCTTGGTGTACAGTATGTACAGTATGAATCCATCTATCATCTTCTATCTGCTTCAGGCATGACAGACTGGCCGGGCTGTGAACGTTTTATGGCTCGTCTTCCTAATTGCAGAGTAACTGTGCTCAATCAGTGGCCAATCAATCTGGCCGGATATACAGAAGTCCTAAGCGGGGGTTGGGTGGGTTTTGCCAACAGCGACATCTGATTGGTAGAGGAGAAAAGAATTCAAATGACAATTTAACAGTATTTGAGATACTGTATAATTCTGAAAAATGTCACACTACATCTACCATGTCAGTGAAATATTTTTTTTTCATGAACACTGGAGATTTTGCAGTGAATATGCAGAGCATGGCTGGCTTCAGAGAGCTCTAAACTAAAAATAAATAAAAAATAAAGATAAATGTCAGCTTATTTACACCGTAGGAATCCTGGATAAACATTTTAGAAGGCTTACTGTGATGGGAATGAGTTGTGGGAATCCAGACTGAGCATGGATTCATAACTGAAATTATAAACAGGTTAGCCTGATGTACAGTAGCTTGAAGCTGCACTAAGCATTTTCTACAACACATTTTAAAAATACAACAAAGAAACTATACTGGGATACTCCCTAAAGGACAAACTGTGCATAAAGACTACTAGCGAAGCTAAATGAAACTATAGGGAAGTGTGCATGAAGTAAAAGAGGAGGAAGCAGGAAGTAAAAGAGGAGGAAGCAGGAAGTAAAAGAGGAGGAAGCAGGAAGTAAAAGAGGAGGAAGCAGGAAGTAAAAAAGGAGGAAGCAGGAAGTAAAAGAGGAGGAAGCAGGAAGTAAAAGAGGAGGAAGCAGGGATGTTTCTACTCACTTCCATCTATGTTTTGGTCATGATTGTAAAGTGATAGCATGTACGGCTGATTTGTTACGTTTTTTTTTTTTTAAGTTTTAAACTTTAGACGGTTGCTATAGCGTTATATCCCCCCCCGTCCTCACCGGCTGGCCTCCGGAGTGGGTTTGTGGCGGCCCTGGGTGCGCCCCTCCCAGATGCTGTTGGCCAGGTGGTTGCCGATGACGCTGAGCACCAGGGTGAGCTCGCGCGGGAGGTCGTCCAGATCCAGGGAGCGGACGCGCGACAGGTGGGTGCCCAGGTTCCTGTGGATCCCCGAGCACTCGATGCAGATCAGAGCACCCAGGTTGAGGCTGGCCCAGGTGGGGTCTGAGGGGGGAACACAAGAGAGGTTAGGGGTCAGAGAGGTTAGGGGTCAGCACCCAGGTTGAGGCTGGCCCAGGTGGGGTCTGACAGGGGAACACAGAGAGGTTAGGGGTCAGAGAGGTTAGGGGTCAGCACCCAGGTTGAGGCTGGCCCAGGTGGGGTCTGACAGGGGGAACACAGAGAGGTTAGGGGTCAGAGAGGTTAGGGGTCAGCACCCAGGTTGAGGCTGGCCCAGGTGGGGTCTGAGGAGGGAACACAGAGAGGTTAGAGGTCAGAGAGGTTAGGGGTCAGCACCCAGGTTGAGGCTGGCCCAGGTGGGGTCTGACAGGGGAACACAAGAGAGGTTAGGGGTCAGAGAGGTTAGGGGTCAGCACCCAGGTTGAGGCTGGCCCAGGTGGGGTCTGACAGGGGAACACAGAGAGGTTAGGGTTCAGAGAAGTGGTCTGAACTAGAAAAGTGAACGGAGAGCGTGGAAGGAAAGAGGAAAAACAGCGCCACCTACTGGGTGCTTGGCAGTCCACACACAGGTCGTTTCCCTTGGCGTTGCGGATGGCCTGCAGAGCCACGGCCTCACTGTGACTGCTCTTACGAGCCTGGGGAGGGAGGGAGGGAGGGGGAGAGAGAGAGAGAGAGAGAGAGAGGGAGAAAGGGGAGAGAGAGAGAGGGAGAGAGAGAGAGAGAGAGAGAGAGGGAGAGAGAGGGAGAGAGAGAAAGAGAGAGAAAGAGAGAGAGAGGGAGAGAGAGAGAGAGAGAGAGACAGACAGACACACGTCAGACAGTATGTCAACACTGAGAGAACTGAATGATAAAATAGTTTGTTTGTTGAGGAAGTGGTTCAGAAATCAGATATGTTTCCATCAGAAACATTAATTTCCAGTCCAAACCGGAGGGTGGGTTCAGTATCCCAAATGTGGAGTGGATATCCAACGCCACAAGGCTGTCCCACTCGATCAACATGCTGAACAGTAATGATACGACTTTCCGGGAACTTGCTAGATCTCTGAAATGGCGTAATGTTCCCCTGGCAAGAGTGGCTGAGCCAAGTTTCCTGGGCTTCAGACGAAAGCCCAATCATAAGATGGACACACACTGCTGAGTTTGGAGTCTGGTCAGTCTGGCCCGACTTCAATGACCTCTGTGTGAGAGTGTCCCTGGACTGAGTGAAACCTGACTCAGACGCTGTAATAGTTTCTGAGGATATTATAACCGTTTGACCTCAGTAAGGGCTACTGCTATTGATACTGAACATAATTTATCACCAGACAATGCACGGAGGTACCTACTATTATAGTATAATACTGTTACAGTATAATACTGTAGTAAAGTTACAACAACAGAGGCAGCTACAACATTGGACTGGTTTAAAACTACAGCTAGCTAGCCTTCCTGCTGCAGGTCATACTGTCTGTCACTTAACCACCGACTCTGCGATCATTGGACGACCCACTCTACTTCCTGAGCTACAGCTGCCATAAGTCCTTCCAACTACACTCAATCTTTCTCTCTGGGGTCTTAACACGTTTCCTCCTCACTGTTGAGTGGCATTCCGCTTTTAAAGTACCAACTGCTCCAAAATGCCATCATACAGCTTGAGTAGAAATGTAAATTGCTGGTGTTTATATTTGGAAGCCTAGGTAATGTCCACAGACTGGCTGTGAGGGGCCTGCAGATGGCAGGAATGCCCAAGCCAAACGCTAAGGCAATGGCAAAATTCTGTTCGATGTCTGCGCTAATTGTCAGTCACCATACTGGTTCTGTATATGGAGGAGACGCTGCTTCCTGTATCTGTGAACTGAGACTGAAAACGTATGTTGTTGAGATTCCCAAAGCTTGAGCATCTACCATTATTTGTGTTCAAGGATTCCTTGTCAAATATTTCCACAAATAAAGGTATTTAAATGTGTGTGTGTGTGTGTGTGTGTGTGTACATGCATGTGTGTGTGTGTGTATGTGTGTGTGGTTGTGCGCACATGCGTGTGCACATGGCATGCGTGTGTGTGCGCATGCACATGTGTGTGTGCATACACAGGTATGTGTACGCACATGCATGTGCACATGCCTGTGTGAGTGTGTGTGTACATGCGCGCGTGTGTGTGTAAATGCGTGTTTCCTTGCCTTGTTCTTGTTGCTCTCACACAGCTGCAGGCTGGCCAGGATCTGGCTCTCGATGGCCTGAACCCAGGCGTCCCTCTCCTCCACGCTCTGCGCCTCCAGGTGCCACGTCTGCCCCGTGCTCGACACGATCAGGAAGTCAAAGTTGTCCTCGTCTGACAGGACAAAACATGGACAGACCACAGACCTGCTTCAACATGGTTCCGTCCAGGGGTTTCCTGCTCTATCATAACAGTGATGACGGGTAATGGAGGAGATGCACTTATCCACCAAGCAGACATCAACATGAGTATGTATGAGGAGACTAGTTTGTATTGGAGATGGATGATTCCGTATGGTCAGGCTGGAATAACAGTTTAATATATATGGTAGTGGTGCATCATGGGATTGAACAGCCTGCAATCAGACAAACATGTTGACAGACAGGAGGGCAGGCAGACAGACAGACAACAGTGGACACAAGGTTAGGTTAGGGTAAGGTTAGGGTTAGGTTAGGTTAGGGTTAGGCACACAGGCACACAGACTCTCATTACCTGGCTTGTTTATGTTTCTTAAGCTACCAAAGCTTTTTAGTTTCCACATTTTGCGCTTTGCTACGAGGTAAGAAACAAGCAGTCCCAGGGAAGCGTAGAGGAGAGAAAGAGAGAGAGAGAGAGAGAGAGAGAGAACAGAGGTGGATAAAGAGAAGGGAGAGAAAATAGATGAAAGTGATACAAGGAAAATCTGTGAGAAAATCTGTCTGGCAGGAGGACAAAGCATGATGAGAGAGACTATTTTCTGAGAGGGACTATTTTCTTTAGATTACTCTGAAACTGGGTTCATATTCACCTTCCTACACTTGAACATTTGATCTCCTTATAGAAGTGAAGGGTTTGTCAGGTTGTAGTGTTGTATTGATACAGTATCATTATGGAAGTGGAGGGTTTGTCAGGTTGTAGTATTGTATTGATATCATTATGGAAGTGAAGGGTTTACCAGTTTGTAGTGTTGTATTGATACAGTATCATTATGGAAGTGAGGGGTTTACCAGTTTGTAGTGTTGTATTGATACAGTATCATTATAGAAGTGAAGGGTTTACCAGGTTGTAGTGTTGTATTGATCTCATTATGGAAGTGAGGGGTTTACCAGGTTGTAGTGTTGTATTGATACAGTATCATTATGGAAGTGAAGGGTTTGTCAGGTTGTAGTGTTGTATTGATACAGTATCATTATGGAAGTGAGGGGTTTGTCAGGTTGTAGTGGTGTATTGATACAGTATCATTATGGAAGTGAAGGGTTTGTCAGGTTGTAGTGTTGTATTGATCTCATTATGGAAGTGAGGGGTTTGTCAGGTTGTAGTGTTGTATTGATACAGTATCATTATGGAAGTGAGGGGTTTGTCAGGTTGTAGTGGTGTATTGATACAGTATCATTATGGAAGTGAGGGGTTTGTCAGGTTGTAGTGTTGTATTGATACAGTATCATTATGGAAGTGAGGGGTTTGTCAGGTTGTAGTGTTGTATTGATACAGTATCATTATAGAAGTGAAGGGTTTGTCAGGTTGTAGTGTTGTATTGATACAGTATCATTATGGAAGTGAGGGGTTTGTCAGGTTGTAGTGGTGTATTGATCTCATTATGGAAGTGAAGGGTTTGTCAGGTTGTAGTGTTGTATTGATACAGTATCATTATGGAAGTGAGGGGTTTGTCAGGTTGTAGTGTTGTATTGATACAGTATCATTATGGAAGTGAAGGGTTTGTCAGGTTGTAGTGTTGTATTGATCTCATTATGGAAGTGAAGGGTTACCTTCTGCTTGGCCAGTCTGTGTGTCCCCTTTCTGGTTCATGCTCTTCTTCCTTCTCTGCTTCTTCCTGTCAATCATCGGAGAGGCGGGGCCCATTTCTTTAGAGGGGGCGGGGCCAGACACCCCCTCGGTGGCGGAGTCTGGCATGGTGACATAAACACAGGGAAAATATCACACCCCACTGTACACTAAAATAAACGAACGCCCTACAGAGATATGGAGGTGTTTCCTCACCAACGCTCTGGGCCTTGCTGGAGAGTGTGGAGGGGCATCTCTGGCCAGGGGAAGGTCCTTCCTCCACGGGCAGCAGGCTGCTGGTGCTCATGGGGACTACGGGACAGAAGACAGCGGGAATCTAGTTAGTCCAAAACCAGGATGGTGTCATAGAAATTCTAGTTTCACCACCTCCTTTGTAATTCACCACCTCCCTCAACCTTTCACATAGCTGTGCTAATCTAATTTATGATAGGATGACCTCTCTTCAGGAGGTCAACACGCCTACACCTTGTCTGCCCTAGAATAACCATCCTTTGTCCCATTGTCAATGCAAGAATTACCGCCTTTTCTCATGTCACGTGTCTGTATTCTCGACCACTGTTGATGATGCCTGCCATTTAATATGACGTGTACAATGCGTTAGCCAATCACATCCCTGGAAGCGTCATACCTGTGTATTGCTTGAATATCAGGCTGCGCAAGACGAGCCTACTTCACTTCTGCTGGATGCCACTCACGTGCGTTTCCTCTGAAGTCCTTGCGCTCGTATGTTTTCTCAATAAACCAGACTTAACCTCTTAGAGCGAATCTTGGCAAATCCTTTTTTGACTTCAGATCAGTTAAAAATCGTCTACAATGGCAACCAGCAGACCAGGGGGATGATGAAATACACCATCCCTCAAAAAGATGAAGAGCAAAAAACAAATGAGACGGAAAAAAACACAGAGAGAGAGAGAGAGAGAGTGAAAGAGAGACCTCTGATTTCCCCCTTGGCCCCTCTCACCTCCGCTGGCTCCGTCAGGGCTCTGGACGTCCTTGACCAGGCCGTTGAGGCCGGGTGGGGGGCCGCAGGCGGGGACAGCCCGGGGGGGGCGCTTCCCTGGGACCTTCACCGTCACCCTCAGCAGGTCCATCTCCTTCCCTGGGGCGTTCTGCATGTAGTCCTACAGAACCAGGGAGGAGGGCCCAGGCATTATCTATCCATCCATCCATGGTCATCCATCCATCCATGGCCATCCATCCATCCATCCATGGCCATCCATCCATCCATCCATCCATCCATCCATGGCCATCCATCCATCCATCCATGGCCATCCATCCATCCATCCATCCATGGCCATCCATCCATCCGTCCATGGCCATCCATCCATCCATCCATGGCCATCCATCCATCCATCCATCCATCCATCCATCCATGGCCATCCATGGCCATCCATGGCCATCCATCCATCCATCCATCCATCCATGGCCATCCATCCATCCATGGCCATCCATCCATCCATCCATCCATCCATGGCCATCCATCCATCCATGGCCATCCATCCATCCATCCATCCATCCATCCATCCATCCATCCATCCATCACCAGTAGAGACTCACGTTGACGCTGGAGTGGTAGGACAGCATGCCGTTGTTCGACAGCGTGACATATTTCTTCTTCCATTCCTTGTTGAGCGAGTTCCCGCTGCGCTTCAATAGGATGCTCTGATGGAGGAGAGAGAACGGAGTTACACCGAACAGGGTGAACAGGGTAGGGTTTCCTGTGAACAGGGTAGGGTTTCCTGTGAACAGGGTAGGGTTTCCTGTGAACAGGGTAGGGTTTCCTGTGAACAGGGTAGGGTTTCCTGTGAACAGGGTAGGGTTTCCTGTGAACACGGTAGGGTTTCCTATGAACAGGGTAGGGTTTCCTGTGAACAGGGTAGGGTTTCCTGTGAACAGGGTAGGGTTTCCTGTGAACAAGGGAGGGTTTCCTGTGAACAGGGTAGGGTTTCCTGTGAACAGGGTAGGGTTTCCTGTGAACAGGGTAGGGTTTCCTGTGAACACGGTAGGGTTTCCTATGAACAGGGTAGGGTTTCCTGTGAACAGGGTAGGGTTTCCTGTGAACAGGGTAGGGTTTCCTGTGAACAGGGTAGGGTTTCCTGTGAACAGGGTAGGGTTTCCTG
The DNA here is from genome assembly GCF_949987555.1 of Borostomias antarcticus. NCBI lineage: Eukaryota > Metazoa > Chordata > Actinopteri > Stomiiformes > Stomiidae > Borostomias > Borostomias antarcticus. The sequence continues at coordinate 1,668,972 of NC_140240.1, read as the reverse complement.
TGAACAGGGTAGGGTTTCCTGTGAACAGGGTAGGGTTTCCTGTGAACACGGTAGGGTTTCCTATGAACAGGGTAGGGTTTCCTGTGAACAGGGTAGGGTTTCCTGTGAACAGGGTAGGGTTTCCTGTGAACAGGGTAGGGTTTCCTGTGAACACGGTAGGGTTTCCTGTAAACAGGGTAGGGTTTCCTGTGAACAGGGTAGGGTTTCCTGTGAACAGGGTAGCGTTTCCTGTGAACAGGGTAGGGTCAGGGTAGGGTTTCCTGTGAACAGGGTAGGGTTTACTATGAACAGGGTAGGGTTTCCTGTGAACAGGGTAGGGTTTCCTGTGAACAGGGTAGGGTTTCCTGTGAACAGGGTAGGGTTTCCTGTGAACAGGGTAGGGTTTCCTGTGAACAGGGTAGCGTTTCCTGTGAACAGGGTAGGGTCAGGGTAGGGTTTCCTGTGAACAGGGTAGGGTTTACTATGAACAGGGTAGGGTTTCCTGTGAACAGGGTAGGGTTTCCTGTGAACAGGGTAGGGTTTCCTGTGAACAGGGTAGGGTTTCCTGTGAACAGGGTAGGGTTTCCTGTGAACAGGGTGGGGTTTCCTGTGAACAGGGTAGGGTTTCCTATGAACAGGGTAGGGTTTACTTATCACCTGTGTAATGGATTTAGGGTTATCACCTGTTTAATGGGGATGGAGCGGCCGCTGCCCAAGTCAGTCTTACTGTCTGTGCTCCTCCTTTCTCCGTCACTGCCCCTCCGGCCCTGGACACAGAGAACAACCATTAACACAGAGAACAACCATGAACACAGGCCAGGACCAACCATTAACACAGGCCAGGACCAACCATTAACACAACACAGGCCAGGACCAACCATTAACACAAGCCAGGACCAACCATTAACACAGGCCAGGACCAACCATCAACCAACACAGGCCAGGACCAACTATTAACACAGGCCAGGACCAACCATTAACACAGGCCAGGACCAACCACCAACCAACACAGGCCAGGACCAACCATTAACACAGGCCAGGACCAACCATTAACACAGGCCAGGACCAACCATTAACACAGTTGAGAGAGAGAGAGAGAAAGACGCCAGACCTATGAAGGGTTGAGAAACGCGGAGCGGAGATAAAGGCAGCCTGGCGATGGTCAGGAGAGGAACGTTACCGTGAATCGCGAGGTGCGTCTGCGAGGGCCGCTGCGTACGGAGCCCGGGGTGGCGCTGCCCAGCCTCTCCCCCCCCGACGCCACCCCAATCTCCTTATGACTGATCACAGGAGTGGACGGCAGCGAAGACGAGTAGTCACTGCTCTGACCACCGTTACTGGCCTGAGAGAGACACACACACACAGACAGAAAGACGGGGAGAGGGAAAGAGAGACAGACAGTTGGTTAGTTATTTGGAACATAAGCTGTGTTCGGAATCGCTCCCTATTCACTATATAGTGCACTATATAGGGCGTCAGCCATTTTGTTTGTAGTGTCCGAATTCTCCACGGAATTTTGTTCCCTATATAATCCACTATTTATTACCCACAATTCACCTTGATTTGCAGGGAACAGTGCATGTACCCTACATTTTCTCCGTTCCCCAAGTAGTTCACTACATGGTGAACCCTATATAGGGAATAGGGAGTGAGGGAACGAGGGAGCGATTCCGAACACAGCTATAGTGTAAACATATACAATAGAAGTATAACCCTCCATCTGGCGGCTGCTGTCCCAGCCCAGAGAAGACTCCCGACGTGAGGGTGGACCCTCCCGAGTGACTGGGGGAGTTGGGGTTAGGGTTTAGGGTTTAGGGTTGGGGTTAGGGTTTAGGGTTGGGGTTAGGGTTAGGGTTTAGGGTTGTACCTGCCCAGGGAAGACCCCTGACACGGGGGTGGACCCTCCAGAGTGACTGGGGGAGTTGGGGAGGGATTTGCAGGAGGCCAGGAGAGCAGCCTGCTTCTTCACCGCCATTATTTTCTGAGCAGCTATGGTGGACATAAGGTGAGGGAGAGGGAGAAGCAGAGAGGGAGGGAGGGAGGGAGGGAGAGAGGGAGGGAGGGAGAGAGAGGGGGAGAGGGAGAAGCAGAGAGGGAGGGAGAGAGAGGGGGAGAGGGAGAAGCAGAGAGGGAGGGAGGGAGAGAGAGGGGGAGAAGGAGAGGGAGGGAGATAGAGGGGGAGAAGGAGAGGGAGGGAGAGAGGGAGAGAGAGTGAGATGGAAAGAGAGGGAGAGGGGGGAGGAAGAGGGAAAAAGAGAGAAAGGGAGGGGGAGGGAGAGAGGGAGAGGGAGGGAGAGAGAGAGAGAGAGAAGGAGAGGGAGGGAGAGAGGGAGAGAGAGTGAGATGGAAAGAGAGGGAGAGAGAGTGAGATGGAAAGAGAGG
>NC_140240.1:1419111-1661611 GCF_949987555.1 Borostomias antarcticus | reverse complement strand
GTTAGGGTTAGAGGTCCAGGGTAGGGTTAGGGTTAAAGGTCCAGGGTAGGGTTAGGGTTAAAGGTCCAGGGTAGGGTCAGGGTTAGAGGTCCAGGGTAGGGTTAGGGTTAGAGGTCCAGGGTAGGGTTAGGGTTAAAGGTCCAGGGTAGGGTTAGGGTTAAAGGTCGAGGGTAGGGTTAGGGTTAAAGGTCCAGGGTAGGGTCAGGGTTAGAGGTCCAGGGTAGGGTTAGGGTTAAAGGTCCAGGTTAGGGTTAGGGTTAAAGTCGCACTGAAATGAAAAAAGCATTCTGTCCCATTTTGGTTCACATAATTAGTCATAGTGTTCACCTATTCAACGATGTATGCCAAAAAAAATACAAAATTCTACTTTTGTTGTAATCTTATATCAAAGTATATAATTTCTTACTTCCTGGAAAACGGTAGGTCACGTGCAATGACGACAACAGGTACCTTAGATTTTAGGCCAATAATCTCACGACATCCACCCGTCAATCAACGCTATCCTTCTATCGAATCTCTCTAAAGTTCTTAAAACCCGTCCACTTGTCAATGTTCCAATCAAATTCCTCTAAACACATGTCTCACCCTCATAGCTTGTTTGCGTCGGAAATACGTCAAACTACGGAAGTTAGATGATCTCAAACGTCCGTTTCAGTGCGACTTTAAGTGAGTATGTTCACCAGTCCTCTCACAGTGGCTTTATCAATCAAATAAAGGGTCGTGTTAAAACATGCAGCCTGGAGACCCTCATGGAGAAAAGCAGCAGATGAACGAGCACATGTAGCAGACATGTGACATTCCTGTACAGGTGGGCTCGAGGCTGTCGTGAGTGTAACAGAGAGGGCGAGACGGGCGGCCATTGTGTCCCAGATACCCCAAGGCCATGCTGTTTACCAGAGTCCCTACACAGCGCAGGCTGGTGACACCAACACAGCAGAGAGCAGGGGGAGATGGGAAATCAATGGAAATAAAAAAGCAGGCTGATTCCTGATGCTTTGCAGGGCGGAGCGGCGCGCGCACACACGCACGCACGCACACACGCACACGCACGCACGCACGCACGCACGCACGCACGCACGCACACACGCACACACACACACGCACACACACACACACACACGCACACACACACACACACGGTGACAATACTATCAATCAAATAAGCCTTTAGTAGTACATGAGTGTGTCCGTGCTGGAGCCCAGCCAGGTCGGACGCTGGGATCCTTCTCTGAGACGCCACACCAGACATGGCTCTGCAGCTCTGGCCACACCTCAGCGACAGCATGGACCAAGACACCCTGTCCTCCTCCCCCTCCTCTCCTCCTCCTCCCCTCCTCTCCTCCCCCTCCTCCTCAGCGACAGCATGACCAAGACACCCTGTCCTCCTCCTCCTCCCCCTCCTCTCCTCCCCCTCATCATCCTCCTCCTCCTCCTCCTCCTCCTCCTCTTCCTCTCCTCCCCCTCCTCCTCATCCTCCTCCTCCTCCTCTCCTCTCACGGGAGATGAATTTCAACTGTAAACCCCCACTACCCTTTTCAATCTCCATCTTTAGGCACCCCCCCCCCCCCCCCACACACACACACACACACACTCTCTCTCTCTCTCTCCTTCTCCCTAACCCCCCCCCCCCCCCCCTCTTTTCACCGTCACGCCACAGACCGAATAGCATCTCTCGCTGCTTGCTGTTGCCATGGCAACCCCCTCTACCAGAAACTGCCTGGCTCTCTCCACAATAAATGCTCTCATGATACAGCGATGTGTGTGGGTGTGTGTGTGAGAGTGTATGTGTGTGTGTCTGTGAATACATCCACACAATCATACACTTACACACACTGACATGACACACGTTAGCGTTCCTACATGCTAACGATGCTCCAGTGAATGGTTAACCCAGTTAAGACTGAGCATGGATCATATGGAGAAAAGGCTGTTAATATTCACTGATAATGAGAAAGTGTGTACTCATCGTTGATCATGTTGGATTTGGTTCATCATTGTTGGTCATGTTGGATTCTAATAAATAAAATAAAATAAATAATAATAACAACAATAATATTAAATCCTATTTGTAATGAGATGAAAGTGTTTATTCAGTTTTACATTTTCTAAATGTCAGTTGTCCATCCAGCTGTCTTATGAGTGAGTAGCCATGCAGAGTCCCTGAGTGAATGGCTTCCATTTGCACGTTGATGAACTCTCTATGCAGCGAGCAGGAAGTGTCCCTTCCTCTCAGAAGAACACAGCTCTGTGTGCTCCCACCCTTAATTATTCATGCCCCACTTACTCCTGACAAAAATATTCAGCACCAACACCAATCCTATATCCTCCTCCATCACACACCCACAGAAAGAAATCAGAATATTCCATCAACTTCCTTTTCTCACTTTTTTCCCCGACAGCAGAAAGCTCAGTTTGACCAGGCGGGTTTCGATTGGTTCAATCATTAATTGGGAAAACACTCACATCATGTGAAGGCTTAGCACTTCCTTATATTTAATTAACCTTTGTTGTGACTAACACGCAAACAGCGCTAATATGTGCTAATATGAATGCCGCTAATATGGAGCCATTTTTCCATTTCCTGCTCCAGACGCATAGTTTCATCTTATTCCCTGAAGCTCCACACCTCGTTTTACAGCCTTGATTTTTCCCTGAGATTCGAGAGGGAGTGACCAACGACAAGCCTAACTCATCTGAAACCAACCCCCTTTCTTCACCACATCCTCCTGGTGCAATCGTATAGTTGTAAGTGTGGTTTTTCCCGCTGAGCATTATGGGTAACCGAATGGCCTGAAGCCACTCTGCTGCACTAACAGGCAGATGGGGGTCAATGGAAGACGAACAGAGTGACTCCTCAGCATCACAGCATTTTAGTGGTTTGGTCCAAAACTGTGTGTGTGTGTGTGTGTGTGTGTGTGTGTTTGGGAGTGTCTTACCTTCCTCCTCACTAGACCCCCTCTGCACGGGCACATAGATGGGGGGGGCAGTGTTGGAGCTGGGGGGTACCGTGGTGCTCTTGGTGAAGATCCCACTGATGAACTTGAGCATCTTGCGGTCGCGTGCCGGGGCGCGCTGGGTCGTCCCGCCCTCCTTCCCCCCCTTCTGGAGGTCCTCGGACAGCGAGTGCAGGTCGCTGTTGTCCAGGGTGCGACTCTTGCCCTTTCTCTGGGGCTTGGACACCTGGACGGCGGGGGTGGGGGGCGTGGGTAGCGAGGTGGACCCGGTCTTCAGCTTCTCCCCCCGGGGGCTGTCCCTGGTCACCACGCCGGCGAACCCCCCTCCCCCCATGGGCGCCCCGGTGCGTATGAGGGTGGCCCTGCCGTCGCTGTCCGCCCAGGACGCCCTGTAGGGCCCCAACGCCGCGGCGGCGGCTACCATCGGGGAACGGTCCCCGACGCGGTTGTCCTTACGGTCGAGGCTCTTTGCGGACGGAGGAATGCTCTGATTGGTCTCTCTGAGCTCCCGCCGGCTCATGGCCCCGCCCCCCGCGTGTGACCTCATCAGGACCTCTGACCTCTGGCTGACCGGGGGCGGGACAGAGATCGGCATGCTGCTACGGGACCGGCCTGGCTCCTCCCCCCTCAGGAAGAGTGCAGGAGGCTCCCTGTAAAGCTCCGTTTTGGGGCGCGTCCCCTCTCTCCTCAGCCCCCCCTCGGACGCCCCCCCTCCGTATGCCTTGAGCGACTCTTTAACGGGAGTCGGTGAGAAGGGCGCCTCCTTGCTTCGACCGACCGACATGCCGTCTTTTGAGGATCCGGGGAATACATCTCTCATCTCGGACTTTCCTCTCTCCTGAACGAGACCCCAATAGACCCCCTCGTCCTCCTCCTCCTCCTCGTCCATCTCCGTGTCCTCCTCGCCCTCCCCCTCAACACGCGTGAGTCCTCCCTCATCCTCGGTGGTCCTGCTCACCTCCTCCTCCTCTTCCTCGGGGCCCCCTGCCCCTCCCCTCCCGGGAGCGGGGGTCTTCTCATCCCCCGGCACGGCCTCGACCTTGACCAGGGTGAGGGAGATGAGGTAGGTGGTGCGTCGCTGCAGGGTGCCCGTGTGGCTCATGAGGGCGGCGGACGTCAGCGCAGCAGCTCGACCCTGGCTCTGACCCGGACAGACCCGCAGGTCGCAGTCATGGCAACCAGGAAGAAGCCCAAGGCCCGACCGTGTCGAGACGCCGAGCTCGACGACGAACAAACGGCGACACAGTCGGACTGTCCGATCCCGTTTGAGGAGCCCCGCTGGCCTCAGGCTTGTGAGGCCGTGAAGAACGAGGGTTTCTTAACGTATCGTGAATTACTAGTAGACGTGAATTACTAGTAGGCTGACCTACTCCTGAATCGAGTCTAGACTGTTCTTTCCCTTTAACCAGCAGACCTATAGACGAGCTCTGCTCTCCGCTGGCTCACCCACTACCCTCCCCTTCTCTCTCCATAAACCTGATTACTTCAATGCCCTTAATTTCTAAGAAATCGGACAAAATGGTTTTCCTCAATGTTGATGTTGATACATGTAGATAGATAGATAGATAGATAGATAGATAGATAGATAGATAGATAGATAGATAGATAGATAGATAGATAGATAGATAGATAGATAGATAGATAGATAGATAGATAGATAGATAGATAGATAGATAGATAGATAGATAGATAGATAGATAGTTAGATAGATAGATAGATAGATAGATAGATAGATAGATAGATAGATAGATAGATAGATAGATAGATAGATAGATAGATAGATACTTAAGCCCTGGGATGCTGTCTGAAATTATGGAATCAGAGTCAACAAAAGAGCTTGGTCCATTTGTCCAAGAGGACGGTTCTGTAGGTCCTCCACTCTATAAGACGAGAAGAGAATATGCAGCTTTTGTTGAGAGCAGTTCTTCATTTCCATTGAGGGATATTTCCACCACGCACTTCCCTTTCTGCATGCGCCGTTACATTTCCTTGCGTTCCATGAAATGCTGTCTTGCTATCCCACTGTCAGCCACACCGAAGGGTACTTACTCTGGTAACGAGGACCCAGACAAGACAGGCAATCAAACAGGACGTGTGTCTCTGATCAAGCAAAGAAAACCCTGCTTGAGGGTGAAGAAAATAGAAAAAATGCCAAAATGGAAAATTCACGTGTCACAAAGCGTGTGGCAGTGGGTCTCCTTCCACCAGCATGTGAGGCAAAGACACCCTAATGTCACGCATGAATCACGTACGCATGGCAGGTGGATCAATGAGAGAGGCTGAGAGCATCTGTGATAATTCCTCCGGCGGAGAAAAAGGAAGATGGTAGTCAGACGGGCAGAACATCGCTCTCTGCTGCATCCCTCCTCCGTCCGTAGGTGCTGCCTCTGCCTGGATCCCTCCTCCGTACTGTAGCTCCCCTCAGTCACCGCATCCTCGTCTCCTCCGAGTGTCTCCGCCAATTACCAAGTCAATAAAATGTGTGTGTGAGGCAGAGCGCGCCAGCCCCTCCTCCTCCTCCTCTGCTGCTCACAGTCACTGCCTCCCAGCCCCGCTGCGCTGCTAGCTTGACGCTAGCCCTGACGCTAGCCCTGACGCTAGCCCCGCTCCGGCTGCGGGCGGAGCGACGAGGGCGAAGGCTGGAGGTGTGGGAGAGGCGCGCAGGGAGACACACGGCCGTCCACTCGGGCTGATGGGGTTTTTGGACGATGGCGTCTGAGCAGGCGAAATAAAAAAAAGAGGGAAAAGCCTCTTTCCCATCACTGGCTTCCTGTCCTCTGCATCTCTCTCGGTCACGCGCTCTCTCTCCCGCTCTCTTTTTCATACAGCGATCTCAGAGCGGTTCCCGCTCTCTCTCTCTCTCTCTACCTCTCTCTCTCTCTCTCTCTCTCTCTCCCTCTCCCTCTCTCTACCCCTCCCCTCCTGCCTCTATGGAAGGAGAGAGAGAGCGATGATGCACCGGAGGGAAAAAAAAAAGCATTGAAAAAACCCGAGAGACGTCACACAGATGAATGAAAGAAGAGAGGGAGGAAGAGATGGGAGAGAGAAGAGAAGAATGAAAGAAGAGAGAGGGGGAAGAGACGAGAGAGAGGAGAGAACATAGACGAACAGAGAGTTTAGGGAGGAGGTGAAAGTCAAATGAAATAAGGAGTAGGGCTGGGTATCGAGTCGAATTTCAAGAATCGATTTGATTCCGATTCACAAGGTTTGGAATCGATTATCACGATTAAATTCGATTCGATTCGATTCAATATCGATTCAGTTAGTGTTACTAAAAACTTTTTTTTTTTTTGCTGTAACCTTAATTACATGACTGACAAGTTATGCAACACATACTAGGGCTGGGTATCGATACTGATTTCCAAAAATGAATGAATGAATGAATCATCATGAACTATTCATTCCTTCATTTATTCATTCATTCATTCATTCATTCATTCAATAAAAGATCGATTTTGGGATTCAGAATCGGTGAATGGATTTTTTAAACCCAGCCCTAATAAGGAGGTCTCAAAACAAACTGAAAGAATGATAACACACTGTGGGGCACTGGGGAGAGGATGAGAGGAAGAGAGGGGAGGGAGAGAGGGAGGGTGAGAGGGAGGGAGAGAGGGGAGGGAGAGAGGGAGGGAGAGAGGGGAGGGAGAGAGGGGAGCAGGAGGTGGAATAGAGGAGGAGAGGAAATCAGAATGGTGAGGGAATTTAAAAAAGGGTTGTAATAGAATAGAGGAACAGAAAGACGAGATGATATAATACAACTCTTCTTTAGAGGAAGAGGAAATAGAGATGATATAATACAGTTCTTCTTTAGAGGAAGAGGAAATATAGATGATATACTACAGCTCTTCTTTAGAGGAAGAGGAAATAGAGATGATATACTATGACTCTTTAGAGGAAGAGGAAATAGAGATGATATAATACAGCTTTCTTTAGAGGAAGAGGAAATAGAGATGATATGGCTCTTTCTTTAGAGGAAGAGGAAATAGAGATGATATGGCTCTTTCTTTAGAGGAAGAGGAAATAGAGATGATATACTATGGTTCTATATTTAGTAGTCATCCGCTCCATCTCCCATCTCCCCTGTTCAGTATTGAGCTGGAAGCCATTCCCGTAGACCCCTTTTTCAGCTGTTAGCATCGGGGTAGCAACAGATTACTCACCGCCCCCCACCCCCCCCCCCACCCCACCCCCATCCTCACGTGACAGGGGCTGGCCTGTTACCAGGGTGTTAGCAGCTCCACAGGACCTAGGGAGTCACTCGTCTGCCTCCTTCTGTCTGTCTCTCGCTGTGTGTGTGCGTGCCTGTGTGTGTGTGTGTGTGTGTGTGTTTGCATGTGTGTTTTAGAGAGATGAAGAAATAGAGGGTGGAGACGGCAAGTAAAGAGAACCTCTGTTCATTGTCAGCGGCACGTTGTAAAGGGAGCGCGTCACGCCAATATCAGACACTAAACAGTGTTACCACCCTGTGGTATTATTATTAACGTTACCTAATGATCTGTTACAGATCACACATCAATCAAATATGCATGTGTGTAATGTTGGTGTAATGATATGTTAGTGTAATTCTATATGTGTTCAGAGCTGTTAGGTTTTGTGTGTAGTGTTGTTTGTTTGTTGACATGTATGCACACCAACACAACCCACTTGTGTACATGCTTATCGGATTGAAATCTGCACACACACAAAAGTGTGGTGGTGAGCCACGCCCCCTCCAGGCGGACATCTGTGTGCTTCATTCGCAGAGACAGAAGCCATGTTTCCATCCACTTGTCAATCGAATTGTGTGAGGATCGCAAAAAATATGAATGCGAATAAAAGTAACTATTTAATAACTTTTTTTTATTTATCATATACTAGGAAATCTAATATCCAATGGGGATTGTTGACAGGAATGACTGCTCAAGTGATGATTACATCAAGCTGTGCAATCGCTGCCTGCTTCAACGCATTCAAATATTCCACAACACAACATTCTTAACATTCCAGGACAGTGTAGTGTATTATTCAGCAGGATGTGTTGGGTGTGTCCGTTGTGACATTTATCAAGGCCACCGCCATGCCGTGTAAGGAGAGTCAGGGTTCCCTTCTCTCTGGGGAACATCTGCATACATGTGGACAAATGTGGCTCTGAAGAGCAACCACTGTTGTCACAAGTTGACACATTCTTTGACCTCTTTCTTAAAGAGGCAATGCTTCTCTCTGACTGGCCATCATGGGATTCTCCACAGATATATTAAAAAAACATTTAACTATGCCAGGCTCATAGTAATGACGATTAATAGCCTGCCATGATGTGAGCAGAGTGGATGTGTGCGCGTGTTTGTGTGTGTGTGTGTGTGTGTGTGTGAGAGAGAGAGAGAGAGAGAGAGAGAGAGAGAGAGAGTGTGTGTGCATGTGTGTGCATGTGTGTGTGTGTGTGTCGGGGGGGGGGGGGGTGATGACTTAAGTGAGATGGACACTGTTAAATGTGTGTGTGGGGGGCGGGGGAAGGGCAATCAAAATTTGGACACACAGAGCTAATGACCCTTGACTCATCTGCCATACAAATGGCTTGATGGAAAACAGCCATGTGAGTAGGCTAGGGATGTGTGTGTGTGTGTGTGTGTGTGTGTGTGTGTGTGTGTGTGTGTAGGTAGGCTAGGGATTGTGTGTACGGCTCACATACACACTGACTGTGAAATGACAAACATGCACCTAGAGACACTCGGACGAGGAGCGGCTTCATGAATCGAATCAGCGCTCCAGAGCGACAATCTGGGGTGTTTCAAATCAGCCTGATATCTGCATCACCAGAAATGTGATCTGTAATCATCCAAAGAAAGGAACTAGAGCAGTTTCACAACTCTGCATCTGACAAGGTTGTGTACTTGAACATCCGTTTCAGCGGGATACAACAGGATGTGTGTGCCTTTCCTCCGTGACGGTGACAGAGATGGTGAAGGTGATGTATGTGACATGTGACACCTTCACAATGAGAGATACAGAGAGGAAAGGCGGATGAGATGAAGAAGTGAGTAACACTTGACTAGCACTTAAAACGATGAATCAAAGGTGAAAGATGTGAACAGAACAAAATAAGAATTATCGATATCACAATTTTGAGCAGTTAAAGTCGCACTGAAATGAAAAAAGCATTCTGTCCAATTTTGGTTCACATAATTGGTCATAGTGTTCACCTATTCAACGATGTATGCCAAAAAAAAATCAAAATTCTACTTTTGTTGTAATCTTATACCAAAGTATATAATTTCTTACTTCCTGGAAAACGGTAGGTCACGTGCAATGACGACAACAGGTACCTTAGATTTTAGGCCAATAATCTCACAACATCCACCCGTCAATCAACGCTATCCTTCTATCGAATCTGTCTAAAGTTCTTAAAACCCGTCCACTTGTCAATGTTCCAATCAAATTCCTCTAAACATATGTCCCACCCTCATAGCTTGTTTGCGTCGGAAATACGTCAAACTACGGAAGTTAGATGATCTCAAACGTCCGTTTCAGTGCGACTTTAAGAGTAAATAAGTAAATTAAAGTAAATATAAAGTAAATAAGGTGAGGAGGAGAAAGTGAAACCCAGATATGTACTTCTGGGTATCTCCTACAGGCAGGAAGTGGCTTCGAAGAGAGGAGGAGAGGAAACCTTGATGAGTCCTACTGCCATGATGAATCAGAACCCACAGCCAGCAGATACCCAGCCTTCCTGCACAATATATTAAATGCTAATTATTTAAATATTGTCAATCCATGCTATCAAAAAGACACTCAAAGATGTATACCAATGCTTTCTAATGATAACGAATTCAGATCAACGAATTCAGATCATTGAAGTCAAAGTTACTAAGTCCAAATAGACATGGCTGGTGAATACATCCTTCTTGTCTATGTTAAGGGAACTTTGGGGGAAATTATCTTATTTGCCATCTTCCCCAGAATCAGACAAGACGATACTGTACAACAAGAAATGATTTGCTGATAGCGATTCTGATTACACTTGCCCTTCACCTCACTTCAGTCTTTGCTAGGAAGGTCAACACATGATAGGAGAGGGATATACAGTAGCCTACAGTACAGTACAGTGTCTCAGAGGGGATTTGAACAACCTATGTGTACAGTAGGCTATGTACATAACTGTAGCATACTGTTTCCATGGGAGCTCAATGATGAAAGAGACAAAGCATGTTCTTTTTGAGTCATTTTTCTTTCTCGCTCTCTCATCTTCTGGAATAAAACACAGTTAGGATCGAGCCAGGCAGGGTATCAAGACCAGGTGAGGGACAGCGGTTTCACTGGTCCCTTTGATCTGACCACATCCACTCAGGCCTTCGCTCAACTGGGTGTTGTCACGGGCTGAGACTGTTTCAAAACCAGTATGAGCTGGATGTGAGTTAACAGTGAACTGCAATAGGACTTCCACTTTTTCAGTAGAAGTAAAGAGGCAAAAACGGCACCAGACAAGCCTGGAGTCCCTCGATTTCTCTTTGCGTCAAAATAGCATCTCAAAGATACTATAAATAAGCCTCAAACCTAGTCTGCACCTCAAAGAAAATGGTTGCGTAATCTCTTCAAGTTGATAGAGGATATTTTCAGAAAATAACCACTAACAGAAAACTGTAGCACATCTCCCATCCACCTCCACAAAGGATTGTGTTTGTGGATTTCAGCTCTGCCTTCAATCAATCAATCAATCAATCAATCAATCAATCAATCAATCAATCAAAGCTTTATTTGTATAGCGCATTTCATACCCAGAGGCAACACAATGCGCTTTACAGAGAACAAGGGAGGTGGGTATACGACCCACTCTCTACATATTCCAGAGGGAAGCAAAAAACCAGCAACCTTCAACACCATCCTCCCACCCACACTGGAGTACGAGCTCTCACAGCTGCACGTGCCTGACTCTACCTGCAGGTGGATCACCGACTTCCTGTCCAACAGTAAACAGTACCTAAAGCTGGGCAAAACCATCTCAGACTCCAGGTCCATCAGCACTGGGTCCAGGGCTGCGTCCTTCCCCCCTACTCTTCTCCCTGGACACCAACAGCTGCACCTCCATCCACCCGGGAGATCGACCAGCTGCTGAGCTCAACACTCTCAAGACAGCGGAGATGATTGTAGACTTTAGAAAGAATCCCCCCCCCCCCCTCAATCACACTGAATGACACCAGCATGAGACTGTCTGCATGTCTATCTTCTGTCATTATGAAATTTGTCAGGCCTACTAACAGGCCTATACTGTGTACAACTGGGTTTGGGTTTGCAGTATTCTGAATGACCTCGCCTAAGTTAATTGTGATAATTGGTCACTCACTTTTTGCATACAAATAGCTTGTCCAAGTGCCTAATAAGGTATGTTGGTTTTGCCTATTTCATAGGCCTACCTGTGTTATGACACGGAGTTTCCCCATTTCTTATCCACCACTGATGTAATAGTGAACTCACTTCTTCAGTCACCACTGTAAGCCTTAATAATAAAAACTCTAAGCTAAGTGTTCCAACAGCATGCCAGCATACAAGTACCCCTAACCCTACATCTGTTTATTAGCCATATTCATACTAGGAATTTGACTATGGTTAAGGCATACGCAGACAGGGGTTAGGACAGGGTGCAGGACAGGACAGTGCAAATACATGACAGTGAAAACTGCAAGCTAACTCACCTTGGATGCTGTGAAGGTAAACTTTTAGACCAGAGCGCAGCTGCTGATCAGTGACTCGATCCAGTTGTTTGAACAGTTTGGTAAAGTTGTTCTTCAAAGATTCGTATCGCTTCACCTCTGCCCGAATAGCAGTGAACTGGGCCAACTTGTTGTTCATATTTACACCTGCCTTCGTTCACTCAAAACGCAAGATTGACATTTTTTATCCATCCTTGCGCGCGTCTCCAAACGCTCCAGCCAACGCGTTTATGTACCGCATGTAGGTTGAGTAAGGTAGGATAGACTCTGGTGAGCAAGATAGTCTAGACTCTGGTGATATTGTCTATCAGCCGCTTTGGCTCATCATCCACTTATTTAAACGGATGATAATTTCCTGTTGCATTTATTTAGCCTCTCTCAGCGTTACTTCCTTGTTTTAAAGCATGCTGACGTGATGCCACAAACACCTGCTGGAGATGGGCCAAATATTTATGAATAGTCGAGATCCACTCGACCTGGGAGACGTGTAGGCCTAGGCTACCTAACAGCCTATCATTTTGGCAATTAACTTAATTAGGCCTGCTATTTTTCACAGATAAAACCCTTGCTAAACTTAATTACTAGTGCACCTGTCATTCGGGTTGTGTACTATGTTTGCACAGCGGTATCTAGCTGTAGCATTGCCTCCACAAACTATGCAGACTCGTTACTTGTAGCCTAATTGATCAATCAGTTTATCGGTTATCGCTGACCTGTATTGATCAGCAGTGGATCCACAAAGACAACTTCATTGGTTGCGCTAATCTCAGCGCGATACTGGATGTGATTGCTGATTGGCTAAAATGTTTCCTTTTATCCAGCTAAACCAATCACAGAGGACTGAGGCGATACTGATGAGAAAAACAACAGAGCGGCCAGGATATCCGTAGTTCTAACTACTGCTAACTTCCATCTAGCTAGTTCGTGGAAGTGGACCCAGACAGACATCAACATGGTGTGTGGCGGCTTTACGTGCTCTAAAAATGCCCTATGTTCCCTCAACGTAGTGTACATGGTAAGTGTGCTAGACTAGCTTATTGTGAACGTTACTGTCTAACTAGGCTAGTGCTACTTAGGCTAACTAGAGGAAGATGGTGCCAGTTAGCTGCTAGCTTCCCTCTCCTGACTCCTTCTAGCTTGCTTGCTTGTTAGTAAGAGGAATGGATCAATGTCCACAGGGGTTTCGAGAAACGAGTGCTAAAGCTGGTGCATTGACACTAATCTGTCACCTTTATGGCAAAAGACACCTGTAAACCTATGTTTTCAGAATACCGTTATCAAACTTGTAACATAAGATACCCTGGTTTGTTTGCATCTCTCATATCGTATGTAATGTCTCTAAATGTCTTACTAGCCTTGTTTAGTAACGATACACAGTCACTGCATGACAATGAGTAACATGAAGCTGTGCAGTCATACACATTAGTGTTGTCTCAGTATACCACCACATCTACACACATGCCCTAACCCTAACACACAGCACAGTGATCTACACACATGCCCTAACCTAACCCACAGCACAGTGATCTACACACATGCCCTAACCTAACCCACAGCACAGTGATCTACACACATGCCCTAACCTAACCCACAGCACAGTGATCTCCAGCCAAGCATACCTCTACTACAAGCTGTCAGGCCAAGCAGATAATAAGATGCTACTGATTTCAACAATAACAACTTCCATCACATTAGCTACTTTTGAGGGTGTTTTTATTGAGTAGCAACCAAAGTGAGTGTGTGTGTGTGTGTGTGTGTGTGTGTGTGTGTGTGTGTGTGTGTGTGTGCGTGCGTGCGTGCGTGCGTGCGTGCGTGCGTGCGTGCGTGCGTGCGTGCGTGCGTGCGCACGCTGTCTCATATACATTTTGTATAATGTACATAGGTTTACAGGTGTCTTTTGCCATAAAGGTGACAGATTAGTGTCAATGCGCCAGCTTTAGCACTCGTTTAGCTACATATATATTCTCTGTTTCTCTCTCCTAGTTGGTGGGTCTGCTGCTGATGGGAGTGGCAGCGTGGGGGAAAGGCTTTGGAAATGTCTCCAGCATCCGTATCATCAGCGGCGTGATCGCTGTGGGCTTCTTCCTGCTGCTCATCTCCGTCGTGGGCCTCATCGGAGCCTTCAGCCACCACCAAGTCACACTGTTCTTTGTATCCTTCTCTGTCCAGACTCCACGTAACCCTTTTAATACGACCACGTCACCGGCAACATTTTAAAAATATCTAACAAATATTTAATAATATTTAAAAAAATATCTAACAAATCTAAAAAATTCCTCACTCCAACACTTGCTGAAAGCTGAGAAACTGTGCTTTCTAGTATTATAGGGAAAATCCAATTAATATTCGAAATGTTGTCACTTTATTTTCAGGGTTAAAAGAGTAAGTTGTTCTGAGTGAGATGTTCTTTCCAGAGAGAAGGCTTCTCTGGATCTAGTAGTCCGTCTCTCTAAAGATTTCAAACATCTTGCAGCTAGTTCCTTGACTGCTCCCCCCTCTCTGCCAGTACGTGGTCATTCTCTTCCTGGTCTTCCTCTTCCAGTTTGGAGTGTCCTGCTCCTGCCTAGCTCTTAACCGTGAACAGCAGGTATGGATGGATCATTTAATGACAGATAGATAGACTATTATCTATCTATCTAAGTCTCTGTGTCACGTGGTTGTCATTTTCTTCTACTGATTCAACTCCTGTTTACTATCAAATGTTAGCTGCTTTATCGACTCGATTCAATTCTTCTGTCACATTTTTTTCTCATACTTTTCGGTAACTATTAGCGCTGGAAATCCCCCCTGTACTTTTCCCCCGGGGGAAAATCCCCTACAACTCCCTATTCCCTAGAAGTCCCTGTGTAGATGGTGTTCAGACAGCAGGGTAGAAATCTCCCCCCCCCCCCCACGAGCACAGGGGCAGTACAGACTGGCCTGCCTATAGCCTGCTATATCCAGGCAACGAGAGAGAGAAGAATTAATTCTCGAATTTCTGTCTATGGGAACAAATATTTTTTCCAGCAGATGTCTTAGTTACAACAAATTGAACTATGAAAGCAGTTTCAAGTTCACACATATTGCATTTATTGAGTTTAGTTAGAGAAATCCCCACAATGCTCCAAGCAAACACAGAAGTGTTTTGGTTGTGATCGTGGACTTCTAAACCTCAATCTGTCTATGGGGTTTTATTGTCTATGTGTATTTGTCCACCAGATGTCTTAGTTACAACAATATTGCACTAGGAAAGCAGATTCATGTTTATGTGTGGGATTTATTCAGTTTTAGAAAATCTACGTGATCGCTAAACAAGGAAGCTTTTTTACACGGTGAATTTAAACATGGCGCCGTTGAAATAAAACTTTTCCAGTAGGCTCCCTACTCAGCCAATCCCCCACAAAAGACTGTCCCCCGGCAGGAGTACTCCCTCGGGAGCGGGGGCTTTTGGGGGTTATAAAGTCAGCCGCCCGTACACCCCGCCCCCTTTGGTGTGAACATGGCGAGTTACCCCCAAAGGTTCGTAGTTCGGGGGGTAAAGTACAGCGGTGAGAAAGTGCCTTGTATTCCTGTTCATCAGCACCTCTGGCTCCTTCTCACGGTGTGTTTGTGACGGCAGGAGAAGCTGCTGAGTGCATCATGGGGGATCATGAGTAATGACACTCGGGAAGGTCTGGAGAAACAGCTGAACTGCTGTGGCCTTCTGAACAGAACCGACACCCGAGAGCAGTTTAACATGGATGTACAGCTCTGCACCGCGGTAAGAACACACACACACACACTCACTCACTCACTCACTCACTCACACTCACTCACTCACTCAGACACATACACACACACACACTCACTCACTCACTCACTCACACACACACACACACACACACACACACACACACACACACACACACACACACACACACACACACATCCCTCAGGAACTGCCCTGAACTCTGAGCTTAGCCAATGGGAACAAAACCAGCACTGGACCAGCTGTCGGAAGTAGAATGTAAAAAAGATCATGTTAAGCATCCACCGCCATTTAAATGTCCTACTACCCTAATCCTAACCCCTATAACCTTCTCTGTCCTATTGCCCTAATCCCAACCCCCCCTGTCCTACTACCCTAACCTTCTGGGTCTGCAGGCCTGTACGAAGGCTAAGGCCGGCCCCTGTTTCTCCTGTGGAGATAAGATGCTGCTGCACGCCTCTGACGCTCTGACCATCCTGGGAGGAGTAGGACTGTTCTTCAGCTTTACAGAGGTCAGATCACACATCTGCACAGAGCAATGGTCAAACCCCGGTTTGGTTTTATGCGTTGGTATCTTTGACCTCTGACCTCTCTCAAACGCATATTGACATGAACATGTGACTTATCGTCTTTACAGAAGACCATAAAACACTGGTGCAATAAGATATCGGTTATAATGCAATAAGATATCACAGTTATAGTCAATCAATCAATCAATCAAAGCTTTATTTGTATAGCGCATTTCATACCCAGAGGCAACACAATGCGCTTTACAGAGAACAAGGGAGGAGGTCATACGACCCACTCTCTACATATTCCAGAGGGAAGCAAAAAAACAGTAATCACCCGGGGGCCAGATAAGTGAGCTGTAAAAATTCTTCCCTGACCCCTCTCAACAAGGCGATGGAGCAAGCTCCTGGAGTATGTTTGTCTACCGGCTAAGAACATTTATAATAGTGCAATAGGTTATCACAGTTAGTCCCAATAAGATATCACCGTTAGTCCTAATAAAATATCACAGTTTGTCCTTTTTCTGTTTCAGATCTTGGGGGTGTGGCTGGCGGCACGTTACAGGAACCAGAAGGACCCGAAAGCAAACCCTAGTGCATTCCTATAGAAACAGACCAAACCCTAGTGCATTCCTATAGAAACAGACCAAACCCTAGTGCATTCCTATAGAAACAGACCAAACCCTAGTGCATTCCTATAGAAACAGACCAAACCCTAGTGCATTCCTATAGAAACAGACCAAACCCTAGTGCATTCCTATAGAAACAGACCAAAGAGAACATATCAGAACACAAATCACACTACTGGATGCACACATGAGAGAGATACACACACACACACACACACACACACACACTATATATATATGTATGTGCCAATATCAAAACATAGACATTATTACACAGACCTGAGACCTTATTACACAGACCTGAGACCAATCTACAATCTGCACCACCATATACTTTGAGGTACATTAATTAGCAAACGGAACTCACACAAACCCATGCACACGTGCATTCCCTGAGCTAGTGGCAGCAGTGTTGGTCTGTATAGTGTACAGTGATGCCCTCTGTCTTTCTCTCCTGACTTGATAGAATGGTACTGTCGTTGTTGTACGATTGTCTGTCCATTTCCACAACCTTGATTTGCATATACTAGACCCAAACATCACCCTGTAATATGCATATACTAGACCCAAACACAATACGCTGTAATATGCATATACTAGACCCAAACACAATACGCTGTAATATGCATATACTAGACCCAAACACAATACCCTGTAATATGCATATACTAGACCCAAACACAATACCCTGTAATATGCATATACTAGACCCAAACACAATATGCTGTGATATGCATATACTAGACCCAAACACAATACCCTGTAATATGCATATACTAGACCCAGACACAATACGCTGTAATATGCATATACTAGACCCAAACACAATATGCTGTAATATGCATATACTAGACCCAAACACAGCACCATGTGACATGCATGCACCCAAACACATCATGTGATATGGACATACTACACCCAAACACAGCAACCCGTAACATGCATATAGACATGCTGTGATACAGATATAGATCCAAACACAGTACCCTGTGCACCAATCACCAGCCTAACAGTGTCTGCTATGGCACGAAAGACTAGCATTGATTTTCTCTGTAAGCACAATCATAGTCTTAGGTTCAAAGGGGTCTACGTAAAGACAATATTCAAACGGTGCCAATTAATTGACTTCAAGTATTATTACAGGACCCGGGGTGGGGTGGGGGGGTCTTTTTTCGGTCACACCGTGACACACATTGCACACACAGTGAGCGGCGACGTGTCACAGCACACACACATGTAATTTTCGGAGGTTGCCGGTGGAAATTGTTCCCTGCATTTCTCCCCTCCCATCCAAGCTGTCCTCCTCCAGGGCAGCCAGAAGCAGTGAGCAGCCATCGATCATGGCACCCGGGGACAAAGACTGAAGACTGAAGAACATCTGTTCTTCTGCATGTTTTTCATATTGGGTTCTTTGGGAGGAGACCATTGCGAACATGGGGAGAACATGCAAACTCCACACAGAAAGACCCAGAGACCTTCTTGATGCGAGGCAACAGTACTAGGTACTACAGTACTAGGTACTTTGCCACCATGCCGCATGCAAGTGATTTTGGGGTTCAGTGTCTTGGTCAAGGACACTTCGGCACAACGGCGGGTGCTGGGATCGAACCAGGGACCTTGCGATCCCCAGCCGGCCACTCAACTCCCAAGCTCCGTGCCGCCCGACTCATCTATCTGTTTTTATTTGACCTTTACACTTCAGTGCAGCTTGTGGCCAATATTTCCACCAGTAAACAGGTGCCTGAAACCAGTATTGTTCTGCTTATTAGAAAGTCTGTCAAATCGAGGCGACTGCAGCTTTTCAGCATCCTCAGGATGAAACGTCTGTCCAGCGGAGGTAAAGGGGAAACTGAATTGGTCCTGAAGTCCCCCTCGCACTTTGTTGGAGCTATTCTCCCAGGAAGATTGATGGTACTGGGTGAGACTAGAACATGTCTAGTTCAGGAGTAATAACCAGATCTCTCTCTCCCACTAGTCCTGGGAAAGCAGCTCGAGAGTAGACATTTCTTTGTGAGAAAGTCTACACACTGAAAGAGGGCTTTAACACAATGTCACATTACAATTAAAAAGGTTTAATTTGCCCGGTCTTAGTTGGAATATAAATGTGAGGCAGTATTGTCTCTTTGGTTGGTAAAACCATTGCAACTGTACAGTCAGAGGGTTCAGACATTTTAACAAATTTTCTCATTGTTTTACTTGTTTCAAGCACTTACTGTGTTGAGTTCGCCAGTGTTCAGTGTTAACACACTACCAAACTGTGCCAGTTTGATATCTAGGCTTATAAGAATAGTGAATGAGACTGAGTGGTTGGCAGGCAGCCTATGTGGTTAGGGCTAGATCAAATATAAGCCCCTGTAAAGCTGTGGGTCTCACCCAAAGGCCTGGAGAGACATGCGTAGTAGGGGGCACACGCGGAAGCCACCGGAGGGATGCTACAGACAAGCTGGTTCTGTGCTCAAGAAGACCAAGAGAGCTCCCAAAGAAGTAAATGATCCTAACTGCAATGGGGAATAACTCGAACGCTTCTCCCCTTCCATGTATAAAGTAGCCAACGGCAGAAGTACCTAAGGGTTCTTGAGGAGCAGTAATTGCTGTGTGTGTACCGTATGCTAGTGACATGAACCTGGGCGTAACAATGAAGGAGAAATGAGAATGCTCTGTATGTATCTGATTACATTACAATCTTTTTATGGACATCCAAGGTTCAATATTATTATGGGGGTTGATGTCGGCCTGCCTGCCAACCAGTGGAGAGGCACTGACAGATATTTCAAGGCCATTTGTGAAACGTTTACTTAGATCTTTGGTCTGAAAGCGTTTTATGTATGCTCTGTATTTATCATGTTATTCTTGATCTACTTGTCATTGTTTCCCTTATGTGTAACGATTTGATTTGCTATTAATGAAATGTTATTGGAGCAAGCTGTTTTATATTGCCTTTACATATTTATTTGTCATTGGGAAAATCTGTACTAATCAGGTATTGTTGGTTTAACAACCAATGAAGTAATGCTATTCAAATGACTGAGGGAATGATGGAACAGAACCTAGCTGTGACTTCACACCTGTGTTGTGAAGTTTGAAAGTGTTTCTTCCTTGGTAGTGTTGCTTTAACAAGATAACTGTCATGACCTGGGCTCCACCTCAACTTCCTCTAACATGCCTGATGCAATGTCTGAAATCAATGTCTTTATACGGTACCTGTGTCTCACTTGTGTTCATTTATCTGCTGTTGTACTTGCGTTTCAACATATTGAGCCTATTGTATTATTTTGAGCAACCAATTTTCCTATTAAATGTCAAGATTGCAGAGCTTTTAACAGCTGCCACTTCCCCTCTTTGAAATGGCAACATGACTCCAAATTAAATCTTTCTAAAAGTGCATTTCTATACATTTGGGTGTAGAAAAGGTGTACTCCATTACAATACTCTTATTTTAGAGAACCAAATCATTTTTAAAATTGCAGGAATCTGGAGGCAGGAAGTGATGATTGGAGCAGCTTTTATTATTCAATCACAGGACTGGTACATTGTGTTCATGGAATGGAAGGCAGGAATACTGAGTACAGAAACATTCTTTGGCCCTCTAACCTACATGCCAATAAGCTGGTCTGTACTTTACTTGGCCATTAAAACACATAAAGCTCATTGCAAAAGTACTCTGGCAGTTAGTCCACGTTGAGCGTGCTTAGATGGACATTTCTGTAAGGGAACGAAAGGGAAGTCTGTCCATCCGTCAAGGTCATATCCCATTTCACTCCCAACACATTCAGCAGGGGTCCATCAAGTGTGTCTGCAGGGGTGTGTACACTAGCATTGGAAGCACCCCCCCCCCCAGCAGAGGACCTATAGTCGGAAATGCAATGATGACAAGGAACACGGCAACGCCAGCACTTGGTCCCGCTAAGCCAATCACTACGTCTCAACTATCAGTCTGAGTTTCCGTGTCCTCTTCCTGGAAGTACTGGTGTTCTAGAGCACTCAGGGCAGAGATTCTTCTCAGGGGGTCAAAGGTAAGCATTTCCTGTGTAAGAAAGAATGACTGGTTTAACACTAGAGCGTGAGAAAGACAAATGAGTAGAACTTTTCATTTTGTATCTCATATCTACAGCATCTCAGGAAATCGAACTCTAACCTAAGAGTCGTCTGTTTATACGTGACAGTATTGATCCAATTCTGCCAAATATACGAAATAGTTAAACATTTTCCCCCCAAGTGAAACATCCCCAGAAACCCAAACCAGGAAGTCGTACCAGCAGCAGTGCTTCCCCGTCTTTACTGATCTCAGGAACATAGTGTGTGATTGGCCGGGGGCTGACGGGGCTGAAATTCTGTTGTGAGAGGGTGACATCGGCAGGCCACTCGTCCTCCGCTGGTAAGCCTATCACCCTGGAGAGACAAGCAGGGACACACCAGTCAGTCAAGTGTCCCAGAGTGTCCCCTCAGCTTTATCATAAAGATTCATCAGCCACAAACTGGAGCAATCGTGAAAAAATTATGAATGTCATACTCACTGGAAAATCTTCCCAAGTTGGTCCATTTCAGATTCTCCACAGAACAAAGGTCTTAAAGAGAGAGTTGGAGTATAGATATATTAATTAACAGAATAAGGAACTTAAAAAGAGAGTTGGAATACACAGATATAGTGATTAACGTGGTGCTACAGGCCTAAGACGTAGCCCCAAGTCTAAATTGATCCTTTCATTTTTCGCTGACCTTTGCCCTCGTCTGTGTTAAGAGGGCCCTTGTCTGACCCTCCTCTGTGCTCCTGTGAGACTGTTAGTGTGGTGCCATAATGATAAGGAAAGAATGCTTCAGCCCCAGTCCATCACAGCACAGCAACAGTCCCATATCACCACCAGGTGGAAGCATTTGTCCCTTTCCTTCCAGGAAATATGGGTTTCTGTACAAAAATCCAGTGAATATGAATGTGACTTCCTTGTTTTACGGCATGTGAATTGGTACTCACTTGCGTCGGAACATCTCTGCAAAGATGCAGCCGGTGCTCCAGATGTCCACAGGCGTGGCGTAGGTGGACTGCAGCAGCACCTCTGGAGGCCGGTACCACAGGGTCACCACCTGACATGGAGAACGGGCACCAGACCGTCAAAGGAGGGGTTGTTTCAGGGCGCCCCGGTAGCTCACCGGGTAAGGCGCGCACCACATGAAGGCTAGTCCTTCGCGCGGCGGACCCGGGTTCGATTCCCGGCTCGGGTCCTGTGCCGCATGTCCTCCCCTCTCTCTCTCCCACATTTCCTGTCTCTCTACACTGTCCTATAACATTAAAGCTGAAAAGCCCTTAAAAATATCTTTAAAAAGCAAGTGCATTCTTACCACAGGAGTGAGGGCCATGTGACCGCTGTAGATCCTGGCCAGTCCAAAGTCTGCTAGCTTCACCTGGCCTCGGCTGGTGACCAGGATGTTCTCCGGCTTCAGGTCCCTGTGCACCACACAATTCGAGTGGAGGAACGCCAGGCCGCACAACAACTGGCGCATAAGGTCCTAGCAACACACAGGGGGACATGTTTAACCTGGGCACCAGGATCTGTCCACACAAGGGGCATGTCCAGAAGCAGAGCCAAGTTCTGTCTTATATCCACGAGGGAAGATCAGGCTAGGTCTAGATTATATCCACTAGGCAAGCTCAGGCTAGGTCTAGATTATATCCACTAGTGAAGCTCAGGCTAGGTCTAGATTATATCCACTAGGGATGCTCAGGCTAGGTCTAGATTATATCCACTAGTGAAGCTCAGGCTAGGTCTAGATTATATCCACTAGGGATGTTCAGGCTAGGTCTGTCTTATGTCCACTAGAGAAGATCAGAATAGCTCTGTCTTATGTCCACTAGAGAAGATCAGGCTAGTACAGGATTGTTTTGATTCTTACTCTGATGCGGCTGGAGGGCAGTCCTGGGGGTGGGGCCTTTTCTAGGTAGGTCTTCAGGTCCTGGTCCACATGCTCAAACACCAACGTGACTTTAGTCTCCTGGTCGGTCCTCAGGGTGGCACACACATCCATAAGCCTGGGGAGCACAGCAGAGCACATACCGTGTACCCATTCACTATGTTCTCAAAGGAAAGGCTCACTAGTAAGTATACTTCATGGAACAGTAGACAAGTACAAGTGAGTCTTTGTGCCTTCCAGGGGATTCTGAGTGTCTGAGTGGGTGTAGTGTTGCACAAGGTACAGTAGTTGATTAAGCTACATTTCACAATTCAAAATAAAATCATCTCTAGATGAACAGTAGTTGGAGTCAGTTTGTAACAATGTAACTGTTAGCTTGTCTTGCTCATGCTATACATTTCAATCATTCATGACTTTCCAAGGTGTCGTATTAAGGAAAACGTGTGATTGATCGGTGGGCGTTTCCTTCCCTAAAAAGGTCCTCTACCAAATAATTAGATCATTACATTTCTTTTATTTATATTCAGTAGTTAAAGTCCCTTATCAGGATGAGGAGGGTTATGCACCGTAAGTAATGATTGTAGTGTTGGGTCAGTGAGTGTGTTTGAGCAATATACAGCATAATCATTAGTGTCCGACTCTGTAAATGTGCTCTAACTTGTTTTTGGCACAGAGTGTGAATCTGGGCTATGTATGATATGTGCGTGCGTGGGTGGGTGGATGCTGCACATACAAACATACAGACACGCTTACTTCACCACGTTGGGATGGTCGAACTGCTCCAACCTCTTCAGCAAAGCCACTTCTCGGACCGTGGAGATCGGGAGGCCATCTTGGTCCGTCTGGACACGCACACTTTTCAAAGCCACAAACTGGCCACTCTCCACGTCTCTCGCCTTGTACACTGTTCCATAGGCTCCGCCCCCTATCTCAGCCACAGGTTCGTACTGGATGCCACTGCCCTGGGCCATGGCCAAGCACTGACTGAGTGACAGAAACATGACAAACGCATGAGCTTATGGCTGTCAACAAGACACACACAGAGAGAGGAAGTATGCCCGAGTATGTCTACATGTTTCTTCTGCAGTGGGACCCTGTCCAACCAGCCTCTTTGTCCCGATGCTCCCCAAAATGGAGGTCCACCTGTCCCGAATCCAGCTCACAACACGGTCTACCACCTCAGATGACCTTTCACCTTCCCTAGCCCCGCCTCTCATTATCAGGGGGTCACTTCAACTTCACAGCAGGAGAAACAGGGAGGTTTTGTGTGCATGTGTGTGTGTTTGTGTCTGTGTGGTGTTGGAATCTGACCTGATATCCAGTGAGACAAGGGTTCAGTCAACAAGACATTCCTGTGGTCAACAACTCAGCACTGCCTCCCTGCAGACATGGGGCCGAGGAGGGTGAGGGGCAAACAGACAGACAGAGAGAGATAGAGAGAGATAGAGAGAGAGAGAGAGAGAGAGACAGAGAGAGAGAGACAGAGAGAGAGAGAGAGAAAGAGAGAGAAAAAGAGAGAGAGAGAGAGAGAGAGAAAGAGAGAGAGAGGGAGTAATATGCTGTTATTCAGAGTGAATGCAATTAGTAGTTGCCTAAATAATATTTTCAAGGTTCTACTTGGATCCTTTGCCATCACAAGCTCTTCCTGTAGCTAGCGAAGCTGCCAACTCTTCACCTGGCGTACAAAGTGTCAACTATTATTAGCCAGGAAGACAAACTGCATCTGTCAATTGCTTGCATGATAAGAAAAAGCAAAACAGACAACTTGCACTGACTATTTACTGCAGGTATTATGCAAGTGAAAGGTCTTATATAAATGACATTCCCAGAACTTTGGATTAATTATTGATTATATAGTCTAGACACGTTATTTATGTAGAAGTTTTTAACCCTTCTTCCTGCACATAATGAGTTTGTTGGGTAAAGCTACTTATTTGATTGTTTCCTGAAGTTAACCATATAGACAGAGTTAGGGTTGGACAGAATAGACAGAGTTAGGGTTGGACAGAATAGACAGAGTTAGGGTTGGACAGAATAGACAGAGTTAGGGTTGGACAGAATAGACAGAGTTAGGGTTGGACAGACATGGGGCAGAACTCGTGGCTGAAGACAAAACGAAAGCCCTCAACACGTGGTGTGTTCTCCATAGCGCTTTGTTGATTAATCTCGACCAAACCGGCGGAAAGAGGCCACAACATCTTCCACAATACATTGACGTGGCAAAAACCTACACTGTGCATAGAACAAATCTAGTGTTTGGCAACGTTAGCTAACAAAAAATGCGTGCGCTTCCTCCAGAAACTAAATTCATATAATGTAACTAGATACGGTGACAAACGCATCAAACTCAAAACAATTTCAGCAAACATCCTTTCACATGTAAATAAATAAACCGATTCAAAAGAGGGCTTGCTTTTACAATACTTACCACGTTTGCTGTTTTCTGTTGCAGCCAAATGTAGCCTCTGTTAATGCATGAACCAAACCATCTTCAGTTGCTCCGACTAGAAGTGGTTGTCATCGCGCTTAGTCTTCTGAGAGTCGGAACTGGGTTTGGATTCGATCAAACTAGTGGATTAACTTCGGCCTTTAGTTCACTTTTTCCCAACACTGACAAATTTAGGGTGAAGCGGAATCGCTTCCTGTCTCTTCAAGGCGGAGCCAAATAAAACACATTTTACCGTCAGTTATGCACTTTAAAAAAAAAAAATGCTTGAATTAGAAATGATGTATCTTTTCATAGCCTAGATGCGGATGTAGGCTGCTATGTATGCTCTTCTACATCTTTCCCATAAGACAGATAAGCCTATGTCTTGATGAAAGGTAGAGCTGGAGTTAGATTTCGAGACAAATGCTTTATTTCTTAAACGTATGGCCTCGCAAAACCTATTTCCATTCATGGGCCACACTTCATAACTTCATATCTTTCTAACTTTTCTCAGACATTAATTCCAGCTGCGTGTTGTGCTGAGCGCTCATCAGATGCGCCCTCCGTGGTCATGATGACCGTTCACGGAAACCCCGCCCAGCTCTCTCCCGTGCTGTGATTGGTGGACATCTCTGTTGCTAGGCTCATGTGCCATTCTGGTTTGCTGGGAGAAGCCCCTGCATTCCAAAGGAAGTATTCAGTATGGAGTGAACTGGAATTATGTAGCCTGGAAGGCTATTCATTCTGGTGAGAAGAGCATTCACTCACTGAGTCATTTATAGCACCTAACAAACTCACGTTTACCCTATTATCACAATATTCTGCACATTATTATGGCCCAGCCTAACCTGACACCCATCAAACAACAGAAATTCAGTATTATTGTCAATGAGAATATTCCACTTGAAATAGACTGGTAGGCCTAGCCCATTGTGTGTGTCACTTGAAATAGACTGGTAGGCCTAGCCCATTGTGTGTGTCACTTGAAATAGACTGGTAGGCCTAGCCCATTGTGTGTGTCGTCAGTCACGAGTCGTGACAAAGACAATATATTATTGTCCATTCATACTATAGACTAGACTGCACTTCAGACTACACGGCTGGGAGAACACACCCTAGCAGATTACTTTCGTCTTCATTATCACTTGTGATATTTGAAATAATTTCCAGAGATTGCCTGAGCACGGGAAGAGGTGATGGATTGTGGGTAGTGCCCACTAAAGTCATTGAAGCGAAGCATAATAGATAAAATAAATTATGTAGACGAATCATAAAAACAAAACTCTGGATTGCTGCCAACACAGAGATACCACATTGTATTAGTATTATTGTACTATTGTCTCATAAGCCTAGAGGTCAGATCAAACACACTGCTCAGTCCTGCACCCTGTCTGTCTAATGTTGTCTCCATCAGTGTTGTCAATATATGCACCAATTGACCAAAACAAATTCCTAGTACAGTAAAACCTACCTGGCAAATAAAACTGATTGTAATTATGAGACGTCTCAGACATCTCAGATTATAGTAAATTCTTAATATTTTTTTGCTGGGGAAAGCAATACTTTTATTCTGCATCTTTCTTAAAGCTTTGTGGATGTATGCTTTATAAGGAAGGAAAATTATTTGTCTACATAATAAAAATGTTAGCACCTTTAATTGAAGGTTTGCAAACGGATCTCTAGATTATGATTGATACATCCATTCAGAGGTTTAGTTCCAGATAAAAGTGTAGCTGGTGGAACACACAGCACTAGGTGGTTCAAAGCTCTAGTCTAAGCTTCCAACATCGTGGTGAATTTGCTCCCGGCAAACACAGGGCCCGTCAGCTCGCCTCCAGAGGGCCCACGGCCAGGACACTCCTCGCCATGTGGGCCCATATGGCGGGGTATATTTCTCTCAGACTGGCAAGGTACAGCAGTGGTAGCAGCACTGAGTTGGGATGACCATCTGTCAACAAGAGATAGCAGGGCACAGGCAGCCTGTTAGCAGAGATAGCAGGACACAGGCAGCCTGTTAGCAGAGATAGCAGGACATAAACAGCCTGTTAGTAGAGATAGCAGGACATAAACAGAGTGTTAGTAGAGATAGCAGGACATAAACAGAGTGTTAGTAGAGATAGCAGGACATAAACAGCCTGTTAGCAGAGATAGCAGGACATAAAAAGAGTGTTAGTAGAGATAGCAGGACATAAACAGCCTGTTAGTAGAGATAGCAGGACATAAAAAGCCTGTTAGCAGAGATAGCAGGACACAGGCAGCCTGTTAGCAGAGATAGCAGGACATAAACAGCCTGTCAGTAGAGATAGCAGGACATAAACAGCCTGTCAGTAGAGATAGCAGGACATAAACAGCCTGTTAGCAGAGATAGCAGGACATAAACAGCCTGTTAGAGATAGCAGGACATAAAAAGCCTTTGAGCAGAGATAGCAGGACATAAACAGCCTGTTAGAGATAGCAGGACATAAAAAGCCTGTCAGTAGAGATAGCAGGACATAAACAGCCTGTTAGTAGAGATAGCAGGACATAAACAGCCTGTTAGCAGAGATAGCAGGACATAAACAGCCTGTTAGAGATAGCAGGACATAAAAAGCCTGTTAGTAGAGATAGCAGGGCATAAGCAGCCTGTCAGTAGAGATAGCAGTAGAGAGAGTACAACAATCTTCAGTCTGTCTGAGGTGAAACTCTAATAATTTGTTCAAAGGGGCCTGAAGCCATGAAGACCGCCCAAAGCTTATTAGTGCTAATGGTGGTTTAGGAATAGCACAAGGGCCTCATTTATAAAGCTTGCGTACGCACAAAAGAATGCGTACGCCACTCCTAAACAAACTGGGATTTATACACCAGGCTAGGTCCAGCCTGGCTTATGTACGTGGCTGGCTTGTTTCTGTTCAGGACTGGTAGGACGGAAGCTAGTCATGCCACTGAAATAGTTGTGAATTGAAATGACATGAAATAATGTCGAATAAATTAAGATAGGTCACCTGGACACATCAGTTCCAATGCTTGAGTTGCATACAGAGAAACATAACAGTGGGACTTGTAATTTGTCACTTAATTGGTCACCCAGTTTCTGCAATCAGTTTGACACAGTTAATTCATCTGCAAAACAGACTGTACATTTCCTTCAAAAAAAACAAACAAACGTTTTGTTCCCATGGGAACTCTCCCGTCCGTCTGAAAGAAGGGGGCAGAGAGGAGAGGAAGAAAGGTCGTGGCTAAAGTTAGGAATCAAACAGGCTCGTGCTCAAATGGGAATTGAACTCATGATCTTACGCATGGGAGTTGGCTGCTTTATCCACTACATTACCAAGGAACTTGGAAGAGTGGGAGGTCTGTTTTTATTTTGGTGTGCTGGGAACAGGAGGAGCAGAAAACAAAACAGAGTTGCATACACAGAGAAACATAACAGTAAGCACAATTCTATATCAATGGGACTTGTAATTGGTCACTTCATTGGTCACCCAGTCTCTGCAATCAGTTTGACACAGTAAATTAATCTCCAAAACAGACTGTATATTTCCTTAAAAATAAAAAATAAAATGTTTTGTTCCCATGGAATCTCTCCCGTCTGAAAAAAGGGGGCAGAGAGGAGAGGAAGAAGGGGTGTGGCTTAAGTTAAAAATCAAACAGGATCAGGCTCAACCGGGAATCAAACCCATGTTCTACAATGGAGAGTTTGGATACTTGATTCTGATTGGCTAGCAGCCATGGTAAAATACTCTGTAACCCACGGCTGCGACCGCATAACAATTAGTATTAATGCGCTGTAAATCTCATTGACAAGGCCATTGATAAGATCAAGCGGTAGGCTATGCTTTGCGTAGCAACCACTCGCAGCAACCTCGCCTTTTTGGTATCCTATTACAAAAACACACTCATCAGTTCGACTCCAACACTTCCACACCCCTACCAGCAAAAACGAGTGCTCTGGAGAACTGTTTTAATAACTGCACCATGGCTGGAAATATTCAAATAAACGTGAACCACCCAAATTATGTCTTATGGCTTATGTGAACAAGGCCAACCCAAATAGGCGAGATAGCCTATGTTGCCTAGCAACCATTTAATTCAGAACTATAGCCTATCGCGGAAGATTTTGTAAATACTAAAATGATAAGAATGATCAGTAAATAAATGATTGAATGTTACTACTGAGTGCTTTTTGTGAATATAGATATATATAATAATTAATAAATAATAATTATAATATTATTATTATAATAATTCCTTTATTTATTAGTTCGGCGCTCGTATGTTTTCTCAATAAACCAGACTTAACCTGTTTGAGCGAATCTTGGCAAATCCTTTTTAGCTAGATCAGTTAAAAATCTTCTACATTAACTTGTTCGACGCACACATGAGGCTCTAGGTGAAGTGAATCTTTTCTGGACGAGGATAATCAAGACAGTAGAGAACTGTAAAGAACCTGAACAGTAGAGAACTGTAAACAACCTAGACTGTAGAATTGAGAGAGTGCTCTTCCTGCTTTGGACACGCTGTCTGCCAGCACAATCTGTGTGCTTGGTGTGGGGTGATGGAGTGATGTGGCTGAGTGTGTAGACAGACTGCTCAGCTAGGACTATGTGCTCACTGTGTGTGTGTGTGTGTGTGTGTGTGTGTGTGTGTGTGTGTGTGTGTGGGTGTGTGTGGGTGTGTGTGTGTGTGTGTCTGTGTGTGTGTTTGTGTGTGTGTGTGTGTGTGTGTGTGTGTGTGTGTGTGTGTGTGCGTGTGTGTGTGTCTGTGTGTCATCACTGCACAACTCTCATAAGATAACTCATGAGACATATGGTGTTGCATTGTTCTTGACCAATAGCCAATACTGCTGCTGTCCTTGGCTCTGACACAACTACTACCCTCCCCCAGTTTACCAACACTGCAGTGAGCCTAGTGCTGCAATAATGTACACTTCTAAACACAGAAGGTGCCAGACTTATATAGGAGTCGTATTTCCCTAGCCTCTCTATCTGTTGCCCTTTTCTTCATAGTGAGTTGAGAGTATGTTTAATATTATCTTATAATGTCAGCTTGCCGTATTGGTCGATTACAACCAGACGAGGCTCAGATGTGATGGTTTCCACACAATGGACAGGGCCTGTTAACCGGACAGCCCAGCTGCCCTTGGGGCTTGTAAAGCACTAGCTTCAAGAGGCAAACAGGACACAGGTCATAAGACTCTGGTAGCCAATTATTATTCTACACATCAGCTGGGTTGGCCTATGACATTTAAGTGTCATTTCACAATAGCCCCACCTGACATGGCGGCGGCGGCGGCCCTGAGTTTACAACGAAATGTAGGCTATTTGGAATGGGTTTTGTGTTTGTTCTTTCAAACTCATGATATATTATTGAGTTTGAATAAGTCTGTATGATACACTTGTGTTTTCCTATTGGCTGCTGCATGCGCAGCAACCAGAATCGTGTCACTTCACATCCTCCATTTCACTGTGGGCTACTTTTCGTGATTAATTTCTTATTAGATGCCTTACAATGTTTCTTCTTCCTTCATTGGTGTTTGAGTAGGGTGCTACAATGTGACCGAACGACTGACATTTGTTTTAAATGTATCTAACTGGTAGAAGGTTCAGCTCATGTAACAGACTGAAAACAATAATCACTTCAACGTTTAGATTTCCCGCGATACTCTGAACACCACGTGGCTGCAACGTCACACGGAAACCAGCACCTCGGACAGCGTCTTCTGCGCACGCGCAGAAGAACTGTGTTTCTCCCCATCACCCACAGACGGAGAATGGAAAATGCTTTTTAAAAAACGGACAGGACACTGACAGATCAACACGTCTGCGTTTTAATTAGCATGTTTTCTCACGACAGGACATTCAGCATGTCCTTCCTCGAAATAGGTTTAGGAAAAGGCACGGTTACTAGCAAATTGAATCGCCTATGCAAAATAACGTTGTAATGGTACTGAATGGCCGAATATGATTAGTTATCATTCACAGATATATAAGTGTTATTTGAAAGTTGTACCGAGGAGGATTTCGATGTAATCATTTGCTGACGTCTGTTCCTTCCCGGGAATCTTCGCTCTCCCTTCTGTGTTGTGCAGGAATGGTTGCCGGAAGATGAAAAAATATGGGAATTAAATGCCAGATGGATGTGTTTTACTACATGTTTTTATCTTGTCCGATCCTGTTTAAAATGCGAACACGTTGGATTGTAAAGTGGCTGTCGGACTTGTGTGGAGGAGGAACGGTGTGGGACGTGTTCTCCATCTACCAGCCAGAAAACACACAGTAAGGAAAACCCGCGGACTGGCATGCCACCGAGGGACAATCAAAAGACTCATCTCGTCGAATTTAAACTCGCCTTTTTGGGTTAAGCATGAGGCCAACCAAGCATTGGTGGATTTACTGATGTCATATCGACATCTATTTTGATAACATCTTTTATAGATCATCTCCGAGCCTTTAACGCCCCCCCCCCCCCCCCCCACACACACACACACACACACACACGTTGCCCTGTCGAAATAGATAGCCTACCACATTTTCGATGCGAACATTTCAAACGAATTGATCGAAAATGTTGATGAGACGATTCAACTGGACCTCATAGCCAGTTGGTTATACTCATCTCTTATATTGAACGCGTGGAGTTTTTTGTACCATCCTGAAAGAAACAGCCAACCATGAAAAAAACTTCCGCATTGGCTGTGCCTAATACACAAGGTGTACCCAGAAGAATGTAGACGCGGTGATCTCTATTTACAATATGCTATTTGAATATCTGTTGACCGTGATTTGTTCTGGGCAGCCATGCTCCTCTCATAATTTGTTTTTATATCCATAACTTGTATGCTACTTGAACCAAATAGCACTGGGCCATGATGGGCTCACGATAGGCCTAACAATAATAATAATAACAACAACAACAATAATAATAATAGACCCAATTGACTTATGTTTGGCAAGTGCTAAGAAATAGGCTACGTGATGGATTCAACTCTATGTTTTCTATTTCACAAAGCTCAATGTTGCCTATGTAGTTCATAATGTTCAAGTACCGGATCCGTATGTTTTTCAACGAACTGAAAGTTCTGGTTTTGATGCGGTCTGGCTCAAGACGGGAAACCGATTCAGAACCAGACAGACGAACAAGCATGCGAGGGCTTGGGATGGGAGGCTGTGGATGGCCTCCGTTCGACTGCTCTACCCGGGACGATGAAGAGGAGTACTACGGTACCGACCCCCGACCGAGGAGCCTGGGATTCGAGGAGAAAGCAGGCCTGGACGGCGTGTCGCTCACCAGTCTGGACAGCGGGATGCGCTCGCCGCAGTGTCGAATCTGCTTCCAGGGTCCCGAGCAGGTAAGAGACCCTGCAACACAGGGTTGGAGGTCAAATCTGCGTCAACTGATCTTAAATGAAGTACTAAACATTCTTATTTTGATGTTTGCATTCAAGGGATGATTGAGTCAAGATGAAATTGACCCAAACGTGTCCACTCTCTGTCCAAAGTTTATCCTCCAACAAAGTTATACTATTTATACCATTCATTCATTCATTCATTCATTCATTCATTCATTCATTCATTAGGACTACCTCCGCCCCAGCGAAAGCGCAGGGTGAAAGGTAATGTTTTTAGTGGCATGCATTTATTTGTTTCTTGGTTTATTTATGTATTTCTTAGCAGGATTACGCAAAAACTATCTGACCGATTCTTATGAAACTCGGTGCAGGGGTGTAGCATGGGCCAACTTAGAACCCATTGCCTTTTGGAGTGGATCTGACCTGAGGAGAGCGCCACAGAGCCGCCCAAACACGGCCATCCATTCACCACGCCGGTCTGAGTAAGTACATCCCAGTAGGGGAAGGACCGGCGGCCAGGATGAAATCACGGAGTCTGGAGGTGTTCTCCTCCCACTCCGCAAGCCAGGTGTGGTCCGCCCATCCTGCCTCGCTGATGTTAAGATCTCTGCACTGCTGCAGGAGATCCCGTGCGGCATAAAAGGGTATCTTGACTTGAGACGCCGGGGAGGCTCCGCTGTTGCAGCAAGCCTGTCATGGAGCAGATGGTTAGGATCCACAACCCGGCAGGCAAGACGTGCTGTGGTTCCTGTGCGGCGGAGGCCAGCGGGCTGGATGCCTGCAAGGATGGGAAGGTTTTCCACAGAAGTGGGATGCAGGCATCATGTCACGATGTGCAAGGGTTTGTTGATAGGCAGATTGATGAGGCAGGTGTGAGCGCTGCAGCACCACACCGGTGCGCAATATTCACTGGTTGAGTAGACCAGAGCTAGGGCTGCCGTACGGAATGGTTTTGCGCCGGCGCCCCAGCCTGATCGGACCAGTCGCCTCATCAATGCCAAACAAGCTGCTAACTTCTTGTGTAGTGACATGAGGTGTCGGCAGAACGTGAGCAACCTTTCCAATGTCATGCGGAGATAGGTTGGTTTGGCGCAGCATGGCAGGAGTGTTCCATCGATGTGTACTCGGAGCTCACGTTTGGCTTCCTTGCTGTTAAGGTGGAAGGCCGCTAACACCGTCTTTGCCTAGCTGAGCATCAATCTCCATTTCCGGAGGTATGCCGCTAGTTTCTGCATGTCCTGGCTCAGGGTCTCCTCCACGGCCTGCCAATCTCCAGCGGAGTACACCAGCGCAAGGTCGTCTGCGTAGGCATACTTCCTGGAGACTGTGGTCGGCAGGTCGTAGGTGTAGATGTTATAAAGGAAGGGGGCCAGGACAGATCCCTGGGGGACACCATTCTTAAGGCGTTGCAACCTGCTTCACTCTCCGCTACCGGTGGTGAGGGTAAAGCTGCAGTGTCAGACAAGATCCATGATCATGCTGACCATGTGCTTATCCGGCAGCAGGTGGAGCAGCTTGCAGGTGAGGCCGTGGTGCCGTGTCGTAGGCAGCTGTCAGGTCTATAAAGACAGCTCCGGCCTTCTTGACCGAAAAGCTGTCCTCGATGTCTTAAGTCATCAATGTGACTTGATCTACGGTCGATCTCCCACTTCGGAACCCGGCCTGCTCCTGTGGGAGCAGCGGGTCGATGATTGGTTTGACGCGGGCGTAGATGAGGCGCTCGAGGATCTTGAAGGGGACACATAGCAGAGAGATGGGGCGGTTACTCTTGGGGTCCTCTTCAGGCTTGTTCTGCTTCAGGCTTGTTTGGCTTCAGGCTTGTTCAGCTTACTCTTAGGGCTCCTCTCCAGATTGTGGGGATGTTGAGTTGGCGCAAGGAGCCGCATGTAGCTCAGGAGGTAGAGCTGCCGGCTGGGGATCACAAGGTCCCAGCTCCTGGCGTTGTGCCGAAGTGTCCTTGAGCAAGACACTGAACCCCAAAAATTGCTCATGTGCAGCACGGTGGCGCACAAGAAGGTCACAGCAAGAAGGTCTCCGGTCCTTTCTGTGTGGAGTTTGCATGTTCTCTCCGTGTTTGCAAGGCGAAGACGGACAGGAGCACTTGGTTGGCCCAGTAGGAGCACTTGGTTGGCCCAGTTTTCCAGTGACTGGAGACGAAGCTGGTTGTGCCCTTGGGATCGTACAACAGGGCCAGGCTGTTGTTAGCTGCCTAAGCAGCCAGGTTCTCTCCGTTGGGTGTATTGGTGCTGTACCCCCAATCTTCATGCTGGCAATTAAATCCGCCAGCATAGAGACAGAGGTGGGGGAAGATTCGCGAGGGCGGAGGTTTGTAGACGTTGACGATTTATTTTAAAGCCGGCAATGTCCAATCGGGGATTGGTCGGCAAGAGTCCAGTTCAACCTTTGGTGGACGAACGTTGCAAGGCCATGCTTCCTGCTTAGGATAGACCCAGCTAGAGCAGAGAAATTTTGGAGAACTAGCTTATTTGCTGTTACGCAGTGGGTCTCCTGGAGGAGGATGATGAGGGCCTTGGTGGTGCAGGCCAGATGTTCTATGACGTCGATCTTACTGGGGGTGAGCCCTTCTGGCACCGCCGGCTGCTCTCCCCGCCTGTGGCAGCCGAAGGCCAGCCTGGATGGTGGGCCTCAGTTGACAGACTTTGCTTTGCTTGCGGTGTTAATCGCAGCTATTGACGGGGGACACCATGAGAAGTTATCTGCCTCGCCCCCCTGTGAGAGATAAACCCAGTTCAAAATATAGCATCTCTGTCAAAATGTCAAAGATAAACCCAGTTCAAAATAGTGTCTCTGTCAACAGTCAGAGATAAACCCAGTTCAAAATAGTGTCTCTGTCAACATCATTGTCAAACTGGCATTTAAAAAAGGTTTGAAAAAGGTTTCAGGGGAGATAGAGGTAGAAGGGTGACCCAAACAGATCCATATAAATTCAATCAATCAAAGCTTTATTTGTATAGCGCATTTCATACCCAGAGGCAACACAATACGCTAAATTAGATTCCT
Source organism: Borostomias antarcticus (assembly GCF_949987555.1). Taxonomy (NCBI): domain Eukaryota; kingdom Metazoa; phylum Chordata; class Actinopteri; order Stomiiformes; family Stomiidae; genus Borostomias; species Borostomias antarcticus. The sequence continues at coordinate 1,626,431 of NC_140240.1, read as the reverse complement.
ACATATACCTGTATAAGTTCTACGCTAGTGACAAAGTGAAAAACTGACAGGTTCTACGTGTTAAGTGATTTCAATGTTAAAGTTGTTCAAATAGTGTAGGGTACTGATTTTGAGAATACTTTAAACTCAGTTTACTCTGTTTGTGTCCAGAGTACATTGATGAACATTAATTGTGACCTTGTCTGAGTGTGATAGTATGATACAGATGGTGGTTTCCTGTTTGTGTTCTTGTCCTTGTCACCAACATTATCCCATCAGAAAAAGCATGCAGATCTGTGTTCGATTGTTCGTCACCGTCCATCTCTGTGCCAGCTGCAGTCTCAAGAGTTATGTTGTCATCGCAAATATTGCATTTCATCTCTGGCAGAACAGGAAAGTCACGTCATGTAAAACAATGTATGAAGTGCGAAGGAATAAACAGCAATGACATCATTAGGGAATTGATTTCAGTGTTTTGACATTTAGCCCAAATACGTTCTTCTAAACCAAATTGAGCACATTAGGAAATCTAATTCACAGTTTTGTTTCAAATAAATAAATTGATATATTTATATCGATATGGACTTGCTATAAGCTAGACTTAGGCAGTAATAGTATTATAGAAAAGTCTCTGATATAACTGTACTCAGAGGGAATCAAATGAGACACAACTCTTGAACACTTTTAATGAGGCCTGGAGGAGTCCTTTGAAAGCAGGAACGTGGGTCCGTTGATGGAACGGAGATGACAACATTGCAGAGAGTTGATTTCTATGAGTGTCATGATGGGGACTTGCTGTGCAGAAGAATGAGGAAAGCACTGTAGGGACTGTGAGAGGGAGCTCGGTGGGGGGGGGGGGTCAGTTCCCCAACCTTACCCCTAACCTCAGGAGGTTCCACAGATGGAAGGTGGAGGGTTCTCCTTCTAAAATGAAACAATATGGTTCCAAGAATATTCTTTAGATTGTTTCTGTGTTATAAGCAGTGAGGTAGTGCTTGTATCTGTGTTATAAGCAGTGAGGTAGTGATTGTATCTGTGTTATAAGCAGTGAGGTAGTGCTTGTTTTCTGTGTTATAAGCAGTGAGGTAGTGCTTGTATCTGTGTTATAAGCAGTGAGGTAGTGCTTGTTTTCTGTGTTATAAGCAGTAGGGTTGGGCGATGTGTGCTGAAATATGACATCACGATGTGGCCATCCAAACATCGCGATGGACGATGATATCGTCATTTTATGGAAATAATAATAATAATAAAATAAAACGAAAAAAAAAAAAGTAAAACATGTATTATAGGCCTATTACGTATCCCGGGTAGGCTATTGTAGAATCAGGCTTCACATTAACTGGCTACATGACGCAGTCACTTTATATGAAATAACTTATATTTAATTTAGAGAGAAAATGCAAGTCTACAATAGCCTACCCGGGATACGTAATAGGCCTATAAAACATGTTTTACTTTTTTTTCGAACAAATATGATAATGACGCCACCATGGCTATCTTGCACAAATCAGCACTGCTTGATCCAAGATACCGAGGGGAACACATGCAGCCACCCGAGCTGAACCACGTCAAGACCGAGCTGGTTGCAGAGATGGTAGCAACAACGACCCGTGCAGAGCGCCCAACAGTCAGTCCCACCACGCAGGAAGATCAGTCCAGCGCTGCTGCTCCTAAGAAGAGCAGAAGCTCGCTGGGCAGTCTTCTAGGGGGAAAAAACTAACCAGCTACGCGCACTGCTGCTGAAATCGCAGAGGTAGAGATCACAGCCTACTTGCTGGAAGAGACAATTGACGGAGATGACGATCCACTCAGATGATGGAAAGATAACCAAACGAGGTTTACTTTTATGGCTAGTATTGCGCGTAAATACCTCTCCATATGCGCAACCAGCACACCATCAGAGCGCGTGTTCAGCACCGCAGGTAGTGTTGTCACTCCTCTCCGCTCCCTACTAAAGCCTGATAAAGTGAACATGCTGGTTTTCTTAGCCAGGAATCTAGAATAGAAAGAGTAGGCCTAAACCCTGGGGTAAGAGTATAGAGTCAGATTGTGGAGTTTTTGTTAGCCATTTTTTATGCCATTTGTGGTATTTTTTTTTTTAAATATGTAAATAACAATTATTTACAATTTCTTTATTATTATTTCTTTATTATTATTCAACGAAATATGCGGTTGATAAACACGGGCCCTATCAAATTTTGTGAGTTGTTTATTTTATGCATAATGGCCCAGAAGCCACACATTTAAATAAAGCAGAATTTACATTGTATTTTATTGTGGTCTTTTGATTAAAGTAGGCAAGTAAGTACGAAACGAAATGATTATTTAACCGGGTATCTACATTTCTACATGCATATTAACTTTGGTATCTACATTTCAGGTCCCGTTGGCGAGTCTAGGTTCTGATTGGGTCTTTCTAGGTTGTTATTCTGCCCAGAAATGAGCATTTAGCTTGCCTGCATGTACGTGTTATAATAGCAATGAAACAAAATATTTTCTGTTCTACAGTAGGCCTAGTGTGTCATTTATTGATAGTTGGTTCGCTTAGAACCTTGAACTGGACTCATTAATGAAAAGCGTTGTAGGCCTCAATGTGGCGAAAAGGTAAGAAATAAATTGCAAAAAAATAGGCTAATGCTATATGATTGTTGTAACAGGTAATATGTATGTTGCATGTGGCTGATCATGGCAGGCTAAGTTTGATGAAATCGTTTATCAAGTCGAGTCCGAAGACCCTACTATTATAGGCCTAGTCTTGTATCATAAATGACTGAGGGAAGAAGTTGCAAATGTTTGCCTATGCCCTTCCAATACATTGTTTATGTGTCATATAATTTAACAGATTATAATTTATACAGCTAAACAAACATGATGTTCACTCCGTGTCCGTGTGTAAAATGTTCCATGAGCGCACGGGCTGTTGAACTACATCAAATTGAGATAATGTTTGTTAAGCTATAGATACATTCTAATCTGTTACATTTTATGACACATAGGCCTAGAATTAGTAGATTACGACTCAAATTAGTTAATCTAATTATTTACAATGTTTAAAGAAGCAGAAATAACTCCGGTATAGGCGTCGACTCGCACCATATGCCTCTCGCTCAGTTTGCTGTCCAAATTCTTCACGAAGGACACAATAACTGTGGGAAACGTATTAAATGGTCTTCATTAATGTAGGCCTACACATATATAATACCCAACTGTTCCATTTTCACAGCTCAAGTGTTTAAAAAGCGCCGATGTGACGATGGTTCTCAACCATCGTATTTTTCTATCAACCATTGGCGATGGACGATGATATCGTCCATCGGCCCAACCCTAATAAGCAGTGAGGTAGTGCTTGTATCTGTGTTATAAGCAGTGAGATAGTGCTTGTTTTCTGTGTTATAAGCAGTGAGGTAGTGATTGTATCTGTGTTATAAGCAATGAGGTAATGATTGTTTCTGTGTTATAAGCAGTGAGGTAGTGCTTGTATCTGTGTTATAAGCAGTGAGGTAATGATTGTTTCTGTGTTATAAGCAGTGAGGTAGTGCTTGTATCTGTGTTATAAGCAGTGAGGTAGTGCTTGTATCTGTGTTATTAGCAGTGAGGTAATGATTGTTTCTGTGTTATAAGCAGTGAGGTAGTGCTTGTATCTGTGTTATAAGCAGTGAGGTAATGATTGTTTCTGTGTTATAAGCAGTGAGGTAGTGTTTGTATCTGTGTTATAAGCAGTGAGGTAGTGTTTGTATCTGTGATATTAGCAGTGAGGTAGTGCTTGTTTCTGTGTTATAAGCAGTGAGGTAGTGATTGTTTCTGTGTTATAAGCAGTGAGGTAGTGATTGTTTCTGTGTTATAAGCAGTGAGGTAGTGCTTGTATCTGTGTTATAAGCAGTGAGGTAGTGATTGTTTCTGTGTTATAAGCAGTGAGGTAGTGATTGTTTCTGTGTTATAAGCAGTGAGGTAGTGATTGTATCTGTGTTATAAGCAGTGAGGTAGTGCTTGTTTCTGTGTTATAAGCAGTGAGGTAGTGCTTGTTTCTGTGTTATAAGCAGTGAGGTAATGCTTGTGTTCTGAGGCTCTGAGCTCTGAGCCAGAGTGAAGATGTGTAAGGGATTGGACTGCAGGCGGATTCTGACATTCTTCCAGCATCTTGCATCTTCCAGCACACTAACGTTACTCGAGACTAGTGTTGCACTAGACTATTTAGTTTAGTTTATTGGTTTAATACAGAGACAGTGCATATTAAGGAACATTTCTGTAAATATGCCAGTTTAGCCAGATTGGCTATTTGCGTTAGCCTATGTGTATGGCATATTGGCATGTGTTGTTGTAGTATTCCATAAGGTGATTGCTGTAGCATAGCGCATGGAAGAGGTTTCTGGTGTAGGTCGGGGGTTCTCAACCTTTTTGAGCCATGGCCCACCAAATAAAACAAGACTTATTGATCTAGGAAAGCAGTTTTGTGTTCATGATACCCTGTAACCCCAGGTATGTGTGAATACCAGATTGATTTATCTAGGAAAGCAGTTTTGTACTCTCCTGGCTGGCTGTTGGAATGAAGCCGTATAGGCTACGTATGGATCTGTACCGCAGATCTGCTCCCTGCGCCAGCGTGTGTGTTGAGATGGCTAAGCAGCGCACGCCGCCTGCATTCACGTAGCGCCCGTGAGTGAGTGAGTGAGTGAGTGAGTGAGTGAGTGAGTGAGTGAGTGAGTGAGTGAGTGAGTGAGTGAGTGAGTGAGTGAGTGAGTGAGGGAGGGAAATAGTAGTCTTAGTAGGCTTGGCGTTTACCAAATGAGTAAATCTGATCACCTCGTGATAATATTTTACACTGTATAGTCAGAGATTCAGTAACTCATGTCTGACCAGAGACTAACCTCTTCTTTTCACTGTATGGTTTTTCAGGCAGCAGTGACTGTAATTGTGTGTGTGTGTGTGTGTGTGTGTGTGTGTGTGTGTGTGTGTGTGTGTATGTGCGCACATGCATACATCCCAAATGATATGGTCCAAGGAGAGAAGAAGATGATAAAGAGATAGGAGAGGGGGAGGAGGATAATGAGAGGGGGAGGGGAGGAGGTGGGGGAAGGGAGAAGGGGAAGGGTAGGAGGATGGGGGAGGGGTAGGAGGATGGGGGAGGGGGAGGAGGGGAGGGGAGGAGGAGGAGGAGGAAGAGGTGGGGGAAGGGGAGGAGGGGAGGGGAGGAGGAGGAAGAGGTGGGGGAGGAGGGGAGGGGAGGAGGAGGAAGAGGTGGGGGAGGGGGAGGAGGATGGAGATGGGGGAGGAGGATAGGGGAGGGGAGGAGAGAAAGAGGTAAGAGATGTACAGAAGAGGCCTGAGCAGCAGTGATATCTACAGTGAGGAATGGTAAATATTGATAAAAACCATACAAACTGATATCTACTATGGGGAATGGTAAATATTGATATAAACCATACAAACTGATATCTACTATGGGGAATGGTAAATATTGATATAAACCATACAAACTGATATCTACAGTGGGGAATGGTAAATATTGATATAAACCATACAAACCGATATCTACAATGGGGAATGGTAAATATTGATATAAACCATATCAAGTCGCTGCGCTGCGCGACTTGTTGACGGGAGGGGTTGCTGCGCGACTTGTTGACGGGGGGGTGCTGCGCGATTTGTTGACGGTTGGCAGGCCAGTTGGCACGCCAGGCCACCGGGAAAATTCCCGGTGCTCCCGATGGCCAGTCCGCCCCTGAGTGAATGTAACAGCAGAGTTTACCTCTCCAACAACAGGAGTCATGGGCGGTGAATGACCATGCCACGCTGGCAGACACACAGGGAGATGTGAGCGCTGACTCAGCAGCTACCCCTCCCTCCGTCACCCCCTCCTACTCTCTGCCTCTCCCTGCACTCTCTCCCTCTACAGTGGCCCTGTGGCTTTCTGGAATCTGAGCACACACACTGAGGAAAACTCACCCATTGGAACACACACACACACACACACACACACACACACACACACACACACTGCAAAGATAGAAAGAGCTATCTGTGTGTGTGGAGGGGAGTGGGGGGTGTCGGGGGGGGGATGAGTGAAGAAAAACACAACGAACACACAGCACATGAGAGGGAAGAAGGGATGAACAGATAAAAGCTATTTGCACTTTAGGCATTTAGAAACGAGCAGGGACGGGCATGTGGAGAAATTATCACTGCAGTAATGAGGGCATTTACATAAACATACACAAACACATCTGCTGCTCTCTTTTCACTCATTCTCCTTGCTACAGTACATTTACAAGCTGTAATCCTCGCGGCCCTCACTGCTGTCTATCTCCAGCCCTCGCGGCCCTCACGACTCTTTATCTCCAGCCCTCCAACTAACCCTAACCCCCCCCCAACATCCAGCCCTCAAACTAACCCTACCCCCCCCCAACATCCAGCCCTCAAACTAACCCTACCCCCCCCCCCCCAACGTCCAGCCCTCAAACTAACCCAACCCCCCCCCCCCAACGTCCAGCCCTCCAACTAACCCTACCCCCCCCAACATCCAGCCCTCAAACTAACCCTACCCCCCCCCAACATCCAGCCCTCAAACTAACCCTACCCCCCCCCAACGTCCAGCCCTCAAACTAACCCTACCCCCCCCCAACATCCAGCCCTCAAACTAACCCTACCCCCCCCAACATCCAGCCCTCAAACTAACCCTACCCCCCCCCAACATCCAGCCCTCAAACTAACCCTACCCCCCCCCAACATCCAGCCCTCAAACTAACCCTACCCCCCCCCAACATCCAGCCCTCAAACTAACCCTACCCCCCCCAACGTCCAGCCCTCAAACTAACCCTTACCCTCTCTACCTCCGACTTTCAGGGGGCAGCCCTACATATGTATCCTTCCATAGATGTGCTACCCTTCATAGATGTACCCTTCCATAGATGTACCCTTCCATAGATGTGCTGCCATTCCATAGATGTACCCTTCCATAGATGTACCCTTCCATAGATGTACCCTTCCATAGATGTGCTGCTTCCATACAAGTACCACCCCTCCATGTACCCCTCCATGGATGGAAGGTCCCTTGTTCAGATGTGCACCTCCATTTTCATTATTCATTATTGATCATGCATTTTGCCATTTGCTGCTAGTGTGCACATATTACCACAGATAGTGTGAAGTCTACTTTACTGCCCTTCTTGTGTGCTGTAATACCCCGATGTCAACTGACATTTATGGGCCTCTTACTGTCCACACCCACCTCCATCACACAAAAATGTCACCTTTATGTACCGTCACTGTGCTCTATGCATTCTGTAGTGTGCAACACCAGGCACATGTATACCATCTTGTCACCATGGTCACGCTCGCTCATCCTTTCCTCGCCAACATGACGACGTATATCTGGACCAGCTGACAGTAATAGAAGGGAATTAAACGCAAGATGATTGGACAGGTCACCTGACCCTGACCCCTGGCCACAGCCAGTGGCGATGGCATGACATCGATGTTGTTTATGCGTGAATCTCATGTAGTCATGGCAACAGCAGAAATGGCGCCTGCCAGCTCTATTCATAACAGGGATATGGCAGAAAAATCATAGATTTTTAGTGGATCATATTATCTAGGTCCTGAGAGTGTCTTGTGAGTAGACTGGTCCAAAAACATGTATTCAAATGATCAAAATAGCTATGATTTGCTCTAATTTTGACTGTGTATTGGCTACTACTGTGCCACAATGGTGGCTATCAACTCGTTAAATCTACACAGCTGGTCCAATCTGAGTGTGTTCACGGTAAAAGGGGAGGTATTTACATGAAATGACCAATCGCAACCTTAGTATGGGCATTTGGACCTGGCCATGGACAAGGCAAACGAACCTGAAGTTGTCGCGCTAACCCAATAATCCTGTTTGGTAGTACAGGGCCCTGGACAGTGCTAGTCTGAGGCCTGGGTTCTGAGTGCTGTTGCTCTGTGTGTCCTGCAGGGGGAGCTGCTGAGCCCGTGTCGCTGTGCCGGGTCCGTGCGCTGTACCCACCAGCCCTGTCTCATTCGCTGGATCAGCGAGAGAGGCTCCTGGAGCTGTGAGCTCTGCTACTTCAAGTACCATGTCCTGGCCATCAGCACCAAGAACCCGCTGCAGGTACGTGTGTGTGTGTGTGTGTGTGTGTGTGTGTGTGTGTGTGTGTGTGTGTGTACATGTGTGTACATGTGTGTATGTATGTGTGTGTGTGTGTGTGTGTGTGTGTGTGTATACATGTGTTGAGATCATGCCTATTTACTTACTCTCTTCCTCCCTCCTCCCCCCACTTCCTCTCTCTCTCTCTCCCTCCCTCCATCCAGTGGCAGGCCATCTCCTTGACGGTGATTGAGAAGGTGCAGATCGCTGCCATCATCCTGGGTTCTCTGTTCCTCATGGCCAGCATCTCCTGGCTGGTCTGGTCATCCCTCAGCCCTTCGGCCAAGTGGCAGCGCCAGGACCTGCTCTTCCAGATCTGCTACGGCATGTATGGCTTCATGGACATCGTGTGCATCGGTAAGATCTGCTATGTCATGTATGGCTTCATGGACGTCGTGTGCATCGGTAAGATCTGCTATGTCATGTATGGCTTCATGGACATCGTGTGTATCGGTAAGATCTGCTACGTCATGTATGGCTTCATGGACATCGTGTGCATCGGTAAGATCTGCTATGTCATGTATGGCTTCATGGACATCGTGTGTGTCAGTGAGATACTGGTGTCGGGGTATGAATGCTGTTGCAATAATTCAAGTGTGGCGTGGGAATGGTTGGCCGGCCACATTATTATCAACCTTGTGTGATCAACGGCGCTTTGGACCACAGTGAAATAGCTTGTTATTTACTCCATAGCTATTGGTGTTCATGTTCTTTCGAAAAGATTTTTCAGGCAGCAGTATCTGTAATTATATGTGTGTGTTTATGTGGGTGTGTATTTGTGTGTGTGTGCGTGTGTGTGTGTGTGTGTGTGTGTGTGTGTGTGTGTGTGTGTGTGTGTGTGTGTGTGTGAGAGAGAGAGAGAAGGAGCATCTGTTCATTTTGTTTGTTCCTATTTGGGTGTTTTTCTGACTAACACGACTAGAGTTAGTCTGTGTGGTACAGGATTAGAGTTAGTCTGTGTGGTACAGTATAAAGCTAGTCTGTGGTACAGGATTAGAGTTAGTCTGTGTGGTACAGGGTTAGAGTTAGTCTGTGTGGTACAGGATTAGAGTTAGTCTGTGTGGTACAGTATAGAGTTAGTCTGTGTGGTACAGTAGAGTTAGTCTGTGTGGTACAGGCGTAGAGTTAGTCTGTGTGGTACAGTAGAGTTAGTCTGCGTGGTACAGTAGAGTTAGTCTGTGTGGTACAGGCGTAGAGTTAGTCTGTGTGGTACAGTATAGAGTTAGTCTGTGTGGTACAGTATAGAGTTAGTCTGTGTGGTACAGTATAGAGTTAGTCTGTGTGGTACAGTATAGAGTTAGTCTGTGTGGTACAGGCTTAGTTAGTCTGTGTGGTACAGGCGTAGAGTTAGTCTGTGTGGTACAGGCGTAGAGTTAGTCTGTGTGGTACAGGCGTAGAGTTAGTCTGTGTGGTACAGTATGTCTGCCTCGCAAATGTGCAGCCGCAATAAGAGTCTGCATCCAGACTGTTTAAATATTTACAACACACTTTTGCAAGGGCAGCCTAATCATTTTTAAGTGGTGCAGCCACTTCTATATGTGTCCGTATGTCCGTTCGTAGCAGCAATCAGTAGTAGCCAATACTGTTGCACACCAGCAGAGGGCAATAGAGATTGCTCATAAACCTGCAGTGCTTACTTCACCACCTGGGCGTGATTTATTTTTTAGTTTTTTTGCAGTAGTCCCAGCACACCAAAATCAAGAAGGACACCAATTTTTCCCCCTAGCTGTTATAAAATCACTATAACACACGGCCTCGAGTGGTTTATTGCTTTTATACAACGGTTACTACAGCTATTAGAGTAAAATAAACATTTATTCAAAACGAAGCATCATTCCCTCAATTCCGCAGAGCAAAATAGTTCCCCTAACAAAAGGGTTGCCAAGCAACAACAACAACTACAATGCATTGGATCAAATGGGATGCCATTAATACTGAAAATGGAATGATTTGCGGTCCCAGGTGTGTGTTACAAAGTATTTTAACACGGCTTCCAGCCAATCAGCATCAAGAACCAGAACTAACCGTTGTATAATTTTCTTTAAAGTGTTCTACCAGAGTGAATTCTTCCTTTCTTCTCTTGTCTCTCTCTCTCTCTCTCTCTCTCTCTCTGTGTTCTTTTATCTGTTTGCTTGTTAATACAGTATTCTCCAAATGTCCCTCTCTATCTACCATACAACCTCTCTCTCACTCCAATTCTCCCTACAGTACATTAACATTACAGTCATTTAGCAGACCTTTTATCCAATGCGACTTAAAATAATTGTATTTAAAGTAAGTAGTCAGTGTACTACTACTCGCCAAAACTCACAAGTGCATCAATCTCTCTAAACAAGTGACTAAGAGTGTAATCTAGCGCTAGAGCCAGAATATAGATGCTATAAATCCATCTCTCTCTCTCTCTTTGTCTGACTGGTCTCTTTCTCCAGGCCTTATAATCCACGAGGGTTCGTCTGTTTACCGGATCTTCAAGCGCTGGCAGGCGGTGAATCAGCAGTGGAAGGTGCTTAACTATGAGAAAAGCAAGGACTTGGGAGACCCCGTGAGCTCCAGCAGTAAGGGAGGGGGGCGCGGAGGACGGAACCCCCCCCACAGCTCGTCCAGAGCGGACAGGGGAGGGCGGACGGGCCAGCGTGTTAGGACTATCCTCAACCACCACTGTGGCTACACCATCCTACACCTTCTCAGCCAGCTGAGACCCAGCGAGCCACACATCACCTCCAACAGCCGCGAGGTGGTCATGAGGGTGACCACCGTATGAGAGCGGGCTGCGCGGGGGAGAGGGGGTTCTGGGGAGCAGGAAGGTGTTGGACGACCCTTGACCCCTGGCCTCACCCCCCTGCTCTGACTGTCTAGCTGAAAGCACGCGTGGTGCAGCGAGAGGAACCAACACAAGAGCATGGATGCAGACATCCTGTTAATCCTGCTGGAACCCCTATGAGACACGAGGGGACGGACAGCAGTCAAACCGTTAATATAAGACATAAGACATTGGACAAAAAAAGAAACAAAAGAAAATGTTGGCAGGCTTTCTTTTTCCAGCCAAATTATACAAAACATTGTCATTATTCCTGTTATTCTGTTTTCTAAAGAACAAAAACTTCGATTATTGTTACTGATCTTGATTTTATAATAGTATGATGACTGTATGACGATGAGAAAATGGCAAGGTTTTTTCCTCACATCCAAACCCTGCCACCGAATAATGATCCTTCTCCTTTTCTGATCCATCCCAGTCCCGTTTCCCCCTCCTCTCTGTCTGACATCCTGGTCACCACACCTCCACAGCCCAGCCTAGCAGTCTGGGAAGACCCTGTACAATACGAGCAAAAAAGTGCAATAAAACAATTAAAAGATATGACTGGCACAACTGAATACGCTCATGAGGTTCCAAAAGTAGGCCTACAGTTCATCCCCTGCAATAAAGAACCGTCCATGTCATGGTGAACATGTGTGATGTTATCATTTTATTGTGTTACTCCATCTCTATGGTAAAAAACAAACTGTACTGGACAGGAGCCCAACTGTTTAATCAGATTTAAAATCAAATGTTTAATGTTGGAGTAGTGTTTTTCTGCTACTACTACTTTAATACTGTACCGTCACTACTCCTGATTCTTGAGTACTTGAGTACGTTCTTGAGTTTATAGTTCAATATTCACCTTTACTTGCTATTAGTTTAGGAATTGGCATTAGCAAGACCCCAAAAATCATTTTCGTGACATGAGACTGCATGAGATCCTGTGAATTTATTATTTTAGAATTTTGGTGTACTGGCTAGCACACTGGCGGGAAATCTTGTGGTGGAAATGGAAGTGATGCGTTTTGCGTGTCACAATATCAGGAAGACAACAAACACTTCGCTACGCGAAACAAAATCTACATGCACATTAAAGAAAGAAGACAGGTATTTGCCTGCATTGAAGCCATCCTTCCAGAAAGTAGCTACAATCTTCCAATCCAGTCTGCGCCACATGCGTTTGTTATAATTTTTTATATTCATATGATATATCCATCATTACAGCGAGTGAGTGGGGGATTGTGGGAAGTATGGTTCTTAAAATGCAGTGCTGATTTTATTATGACCAGAGGGGCTGAGTTATCTCATGTACTGTAACTTTAAATCATGATAAATTATGTACAATCATGCATAACATTGACGACAAGAGCTTTATTAAGATAAGATATACTTTAATAATCCCAATGGGGAAATTTGGGGTTTCAGCAGTGGAAAGGGTACAGCAGCAGTGGGAAAATATACATAATAGATGCAAATAAATTACAATATAATTACAATAAAATAATATACTGTATATTATATATATATATATATATATACACAGTATGCATAGACATAAAATAATATACATACAGTTAGGTCCATAAATATTTGTACATATTTGTAAATATTTGTACAATTGTCATCATTTTGGCTCTGTACACCACTAAAATGGATTTGAAATGAAACAATATGTCTTTCTTTAATTTGAGGATATTTACATCCAAATCAGGTGAACGTGTAGGAATTACAAACAATTTTATAAATGCCCCCCCCCCCCCTTCCTTTTTAAGGGACCAAAAGTAACTGGACAATTGGCTGCTCATCTACCCCATGTTTTTGCAATGCACATAAACAGATACTGAAAACAGTGGCTGAATCAAGTTTTTGTGTGCATTTGTATAATATAAAATAAATATATATATATATATATATATATATATATATATTGTAAATATATAAAAGACATATTATGTCTGATCTGGGACCAGTGTCTCCAGTCCTGTGTTCTGCAGCGCCACCGGGCGGTAGACTGCAACACCACTCAAAATTGCGAACTTGATATAACCAATCAGAACCCACTACTTCTTTGCTGTGACGTAAAAAGCAATGCGACCGTCGAAATAAACGTGGAACAGTTATAGCTTACATTGCATCTGCATTTGATGTACAACAGTTTTATTCCTTTAGTATAAACCCTTTTGAAGATGAGCGTGTCCATGCCGCAGAAGCGGTACTACAGGCAGCGAGCCCACTCCAACCCCATGGCGGACCACACTTTTGAATAGTAAGTAAAGTGATTCTTCTGGTTAAGGCAGCTAACGTCAGCCAGGTACAAGTGAAGCCAAACCTGAGAAAATCTCGGATGTAACGTTCATTTAACTTACTCAAACTAGGCCTACATGTTCATTTGATCGCCGAATCGATGAGGCTAGTGCGATTATGCCCTAACCCGGGTCCGTATCCTTTTCCTACCCCTGACCCCTGCCTCTATCTGGGCCCAGGCACATTTATGCACACACAGACATACACCAATGTTTGCCATGTCTCTCCTATGATGTTATTAGCCTCTCTTACTCTCATATTTAATGTTATTTATTGCTCTATAAATGTTCTTAGCCGGTAGACAAACATACTCCAGGAGCTTGCTCGATCGCCTTGTTGAGAGGGGTCAGGGAAGAATTTTTACAGCTCACTTATCTGACCCCCGGGTGATTACTGTTTTTTTGCTTCCCTCTGGAATATGTAGAGGTGGGTCGTATGCCCACCTCCCTTGTTCTCTGTAAAGCGCATTGTGTTGCCTCTGTGTATGAAATGCGCTATACAAATAAAGCTTTGATTGATTGATTGATTGATTATGCCGGATCCTAGAATTAAATGCCATTTGGTGTACACAGCTGGAGGACGATGGAGTGTTTCTAACTAGAGCTCTCAGGTATGGAGGTAGCTACAGTTAGGCAGGCTAGCTGTATACCATTTTAGGTATTATATTAGACCATCTCTGCTTTAACAGTTGCTTTCTCTTATGTCTCAGTCCAGTTTGTCCAGAGAATATGGATTGGTCCCGGCTGTACCCCGAGTTCTTCAGCAAACAGTCGGATGAACTGACAGCTCAGGTGGAGTTTGCTGACATTGGCTGTGGATATGGTGGCCTGCTAGGTACACATGTCATTTGTGATTGGTCTTTTATTTTCGTTTTTACATGAAAGGCAAAGTGAGCAATTATAGTGTGTCTGTGTCAAGCTATGTAACACCTAGTCCCCCCCCCCCTCTCTCTCTCTCTCTCTCTCTCACTCACTCACTCACTCACTCACTCACTCACTCACTCACTCACTCTCTCACTCTCTCACTCTCTCTCTCTCTCTCACTCACTCACTCACTCACTCACTCACTCACTCACTCACTCACTCACTCTCACTCACTCACTCACTCACTCACTCACTCACTCACACTCACTCACACTCTCTCTCTCTCTCTCTCTCTCTCTCTCTCTCTCTCTCTCTCTCTCTCTCTCTCAGTGGAGTTATCCCCACTCTTTCCAGACCAGCTGATCCTGGGTCTGGAGATCCGTGTGAAGGTGTCAGACTATGTGCAGGACCGTATCCGTTCCCTGCGCACAGCAGAACCCGGCGCCTACCAGAACATCGCGTGTCTGCGTGGCAACGCCATGAAGTACCTGCCCAACTTCTTCACTAAGGGTCAAGTAGGTCCTGCCTCACAATCCACATTATTAGAAAGCGCATGCTGTTTGTTATGCCAGTCCAGAGCTTAACAGAAATGACCATCCCTTGGAGGTCCATGGTCAGGATTCACAAGGAAAGGCGTTTACTTGTAAACATTCTTACTTCTAAATGAACCACATTTTGATTGTACGCAGCTGTGTACTGCCCTCTACTGGAAGCAGTAGGGATTACAGTTGTCCAGGGGCCTCATTTACAAAACTAGAGCTAATGTCCAGGGCCCTCATTTATAACACTGTGTGGAGGATTCACTTTACTAAGGTTGCCTACATGCAACCTCGAGTCTGAAAAAATACACGTTTAACGTTCCAGCCATTATCCCTCCTCCACCAAACTTTACAGTTGGCACAATGCAGTCAAGCAGGTAACGTTCTCCTGGCATTCGCCAAACCCAGACGTGTCCATCAGACTGCCAGATAGTGTGATTCGTCACTCCACAGAACACATTTCCACTGCTCTAGAGTCCAGTGGCCTGCTTTACACCACTCCAGGAGCCTAGGTGAGGGCTAGGGAGCCTAGGTGAGGGCTAGAGAGCCTAGGTGAGGGCTAGAGGGCCTAGGTGAGGGCTAGAGAGCCTAGGTGAGGGCTAGAGAGTCTAGGTGAGGGTTAGGGAGCCTAGGTGAGGGCTAGAGAGCCTAGGTGAGGGCTAGAGAGCCTAGGTGAGGGCTAGAGGGCCTAGGTGAGGGCTAGCGGGCCTAGGTGAGGGCTAGAGGGCCTAGGTGAGGGCTAGAGAGCCTAGGTGAGGGCTAGAGAGCCTAGGTGAGGGCTAGAGGGCCTAGGTGAGGGCTAGATAGCCTAGGTGAGGGCTAGAGGGCCTAGGTGAGGACTAGAGGGCCTAGGTGAGGGCTAGAGGGCCTAGGTGAGGGCTAGAGGGTCTAGATGAGGGCTAGAGAGCCTAGGTGAGGACTAGAGGGCCTAGGTGAGGACTAGAGGGCCTAGGTGAGGACTAGAGAGCCTAGATGAGGGCTAGAGAGCCTAGGTGAGGACTAGAGGGCCTAGGTGAGGGCTAGAGGGCCTAGGTGAGGACTAGAGAGCCTAGGTGAGGACTAGAGGGCCTAGGTGAGGGCTAGAGGGCCTAGGTGAGGACTAGAGAGCCTAGGTGAGGACTAGAGGGCCTAGGTGAGGGCTAGAGAGCCTAGGTGAGGGCTAGAGGGCCTAGAGAGCCTAGGTGAGGGCTAGAGAGCCTAGGTGAGGGCTAGAGGGCCTAGGTGAGGGCTAAAGAGCCTAGCTGAGGGCTAGAGAGCCTAGGTGAGAGCTAGAGGGCCTAGGTGAGCACAGCACCCTGCTGACTCTCTCCCTCACTGAGTAATTGGTTGCATTAGCAGACACTTGACTAAATAGAAGTGTAAACGGCCACCAAAACGTTTTGTGAAACGTTTCTTCCGGGACGCATTTGACCACATATCTTTGGTAGTCTCTAAACGCTAATGTGTCCTGATGCGCCCCCGACAAAGACATAACAGGAAAACGCGTCATCAATGCAGGATAATTGTTCTCCTTTTTTGAGTTATCCTGCGCTCTTTTTCAAGTTGCAAATGACTTGTCCCATCACACGAAACCGTTGTAATAGTCCAGGCTTTCACGCACACGTTTTTCAATCTGCTCAAAGTCAAACTGACTGATTATTGATTTACTTATTATTTGTTTACATGGAACAGCTGTGCGACACGCAGGCAGGAGTGAGTGAGTTACTATGGTTACTATGAACACGTGGTCAGCTGGACACGTTTGGAGACGCATGATAGACACGGGGGTAAACAATGATGTGTCTCGCTGTCCACTTGTGATCTGATCGTCCAAAACGCATTTTAAAACCAAGTCTAAACAAGGTCTTTGATAGTAGTAGTATATGATAGTAATAGTGTATGATAGTATAGTATATGATAGTAGTAGTATATGATAGTAATAGTGTATGATAGTATAGTATATGATAGTAGTAGTATATGGTAGTATACAGTAGTATGTGATAGTATAGTATATAATAGTATTAGTACTGTATATGATAGCATAGTATATGATGGTAGTAGTATAGTGTATTATAGTAGTAGTATTTGATAGTAGTAGTATATGAATAGCATTCTTACATTATTGCTCATAATTATTATTGGAAAACCAGAGGAGGCATACAATTAAAATGGTTCTTCTGCAGTTAGGAACATACGTTGTTAAATCCAACACGACTCATAACGATGAGCTAGTGTGTGTCTGGGCCAGTCTGGAACCAGGTAGCTGTCTGTAGACTCATAATGATGAGCTAGTGTGTTCCTGGGCCAGTCTGGAACCAGGCAGCTGTCTATAGACTCATAACGATGAGCTAGTGTGTGTCTGGGCCAGTCTGGAACCAGATAGCTGTCTGTAGACTCATAACGATGAGCTAGTGTGTGTCTGGGCCAGTCTGGAACCAGGTAGCTGTCTGTAGACTCATAACGATGAGCTAGTGTGTGTCTGGGCCAGTCTTGAACAAGGTAGCTGTCTGTAGACTCATAACGATGAGCTAGTGTGTTCCTGGGCCAGTCTAGAACAAGGTAGCTGTCTGTAGACTCATAACGATGAGCTAGTGTGTTCCTGGGCCAGTCTTGAACAAGGTAGCTGTCTGTAGACTCATAACGATGAGCTAGTGTGTTCCTGGACCAGTCTAGAACCAGGTAGCGGTCTGTGGACTCATAGCGATGAGCTAGTGTGTTCCTGGGCCAGTCTAGAACCAGGCAGCGGTCTGTAGACTCATAACGATGAGCTAGTGTGTTCCTGGGCCAGTCTGGAACCAGGTAGCGGTCTGTAGACTCATAACGATGAGCTAGTGTGTGTCTGGGCCAGTCTTGAACCAGGCAGCGGTCTGTAGACTCATAACGATGAGCTAGTGTGTGTCTGGGCCAGTCTGGAACCAGGTAGCGGTCTGTGGCCATGTGTTCTACCCACTGAGCTGCCCGTCAGCCCCAGCTCAATGCCGTTATATCATCTCATCATCAGAATATTAAGCACAATGAAACACACAGAATAATTATAAATATAATTAAAGCTGCTATGCAGCGTTTAGCCGGGGCCAGGCAATTTCAGACAAGTTTAGGAGCAATAAGCGAGAGAAGAGGAACTAATTAGCTAACTAACTATAGGAACTAATTAGCAACACAAATTGGCTTCACAAATTGACTAAGCCAGTCACCAGGGTGCAGGATAAGAGGTCATAATCTGTTTCATCATAAACACTGATCGTGTGGTATATGTAAAAGCCCACGTGAAAAGATGTTTGTTGATTAAAATATACACACTGAAACAAAGGATATAACAATAGAAGTTGCATCATACTGTATAATGATGGTATTCCCTTCAAAATGTGGATGAGTGGCTGAAGTGATCAGAGTCTCATAATATACAACAAGGAAAGAGAAAGCTGTTGACAGTACTGTGTATTGTAAAACGTTTTGATGCATTGTAAGCTCAATTTTGATAATTCAATAATCTGGTCAATGAGTTTGTGAATTACAGTCTGAAGATCCAGTGTAGCAAGTTTGGTGTTAATTGATTGAAAAATGTGGGATGACATGTTTATTCATAGGTTACAGGTTTTGTTTGCTTTTCTTCATAATTGAACATTAACTTCAGCAGCTGTGTGCTCAGTCAGTGGCCAATCAATGAATGTAGTCATTGTAAACCTCTGCGGGGGCTGGGTAGGGTTGCCAACAGCGACGTCTCCGATTGGTGGAGCTTGCGTTGGATTGTGGGTAGTGTAGTTTTCTCTGTATGAGAACTACACTATGGTTTCAGAGGACAAAATTGAACATATTTTCAAAAATTCAATTTTTGAGATAAAATTCTGAAAAAAAAATCACTACATCTACCATGTCATGACAATTTTGCCCTGATTTTTCATGAACATTGGACATTTATTGAGCAAGAATTTGTAGTAAATATACAGTATTGCTAATAGTAAAACATTTTGATGCATCATGCGCTCAGTTTTCAAAGATCTGTCCGGATCGTTTGCTGTGGGCTGTCTGATGATGCAGTGTGTGCATTTTGGTTGCAATTGGGTAAAAGAAATGTGGGAGGAGTTAGGTTTAGATATGTTCTTTTCCATTGATCGTTTGAGGGTATAATTCAGAATACTGTAAAAATTTCATTTTTTTACATAAAATTCTGAAAAAAATCACACTACATCTTGGATATGTTGCCAATGTTGTCACTTTTCATGAGGATGATCAGACATTGATTTGGCGAGAATTAATAGGAACTGTATACAGAACTGTTAACAGGAAAACATTTTGATGCGCTGTGGGCTCAATTTTTCATATTTCAATAATCTGTGAGGATAGTTTGGTAAGGACAGTCTGAAGATGCAGTATATCAATTTTGGTGTCAATTGAACAAAAAATGTAGGAGGAGATAGGTTTGATAGGTTTTACACTGATAACCTGTCTATTAATGATCTTGATTACTAGTGGTCCAAACCATGGACAACGCAAGAAAGAGGGATGGGCTGAACTTGAAACAAGCTATCACATTTGTAGAGGATTTTAATTGCTATTTTTATTCTAATTTTTTAGCATTTTTGCACTGGAGATTCTCCTTTGGCTCTGGCTAAAATCTCTTTTGCGGGCGCCGAAAAATCCTCTATGCAGGAAAAACCCTGCTAAGTTATGAGCACTTGATTCATTTCAGATCCGTGTAGAGAAATGCAGCGATACTAAGAAACGCCTTACTGCATCTATGACCACACCGTTGACACCATGTATCCGTGACATGCCCGCCCCGCGCCAACACTAGCAGTTTCGGGGGGCTACCACCCCTCCTGAAAAATATCCTAGGGGAAACGCTGTATTATCTTACGCTGTGTTCCTCAATACCGTGCCTGAGAAACAAGGATTAAACCGCCCGTTACCTTAAACGACCCGTGTGTTCAAGCTTCTAGAATGAACTAAGCAGACAAAAGGACGCTATTGTAATGAAAGCATAGTCAACTGCCATACCATCATGGCACTTCTCAGGGTCAGGCTCATCTTACTTCTGAAAACACTAAAACCACAATGAAACAGTTCTTTTGAACCTGTCAACTTGACTTGCCATTCATCCAGCCTGTATTGTTTTAAGGATTAAGTGCAAAGGGAAAAATACTGTACACAGCCCTTGAGCGATCGTTGCGCACCCACACAGATGATAGAAATGTCGACTGCTTCCCAAAATGTCTTTTCTTTTTCTTTTTTTTCCCCTTGTTCTTTTCTGAGGGCACTAATTAAAACGTGGAGTTTTTCCAGCTCGTGAAGAGAGGGGCCCCAAACCAGCCGCCTGCAGTCAGGGTTGTCCTGTGATTACACCCCCCTCCCTCTCTGTCTTTACCTCACATTATTTATTTAAACTAATAAAAAGTGACTGGAATGGTTTTTAAATAGAGCAGCCAGACTAATATTAGTGGAACCTGCTAGCAGGGCTGTAACCCTAACCCAGGACGCGAAGGGGCTTCATCTTAATAAAAGATCAGTTAAAGAGGGAAATTCCAGTTCTGCAACTCAGGCTTCCTAACAACTTTCACCAGAATATTATGAGGGTTACAATAGTGCTGACTGTTCACAAGCTGTGATACCAGAGATGCGATGGCTGCGCTTGTGTTGTTTTCATGAGCAGAACGGCTAATAGGTTGATCACAGGACAGGGGAATGGCTGAAGATCGACAAGAGCTTCATAGATCCATGTTGCTACACTGAGGTCAGGTGAAGTTGAGACCACATACAGACTGTCTTATCTCCACGGTGACCTATGTTCGTTCTCTCTCTCTCTGTCTCTCTCTCTCTCTCTCTCTCTTCTCTCTCTCTCTCTCTCTCTCTCTCACAGCTCAGGAAGATGTTCTTCCTCTTTCCTGACCCTCACTTCAAGAAGACCAAACACAAGTGGAGGATCATCAGCCCCACTCTGCTGGCAGAGTACGCCTACACGCTGAGAGTAGGGGTAAGAGTGGATACTCAGTAGAGACACGCTGAGAGTGGGGGTAAGAGTAGATACTCAGTAGATACACGCTGAGAGTAGGGGTAAGAGTAGATACTCAGTAGATACACGCTGAGAGTAGGGGTAAGAGTAGATACTCAGTAGATACACGCTGAGAGTAGGGGTAAGAGTGGATACTCAGTAGATACACGCTGAGAGTAGAGGTAAGAGTAGATACTCAGTAGAGACACGCTGAGAGTAGGGGTAAGAGTAGATACTCAGTAGATACACGCTGAGAGTAGGGGTAAGAGTGGATACTCAGTAGATACACGCTGAGAGTAGGGGTAAGAGTGGATACTCAGTAGAGACACGCTGAGAGTAGGGGTAAGAGTAGATACTCAGTAGATACATGCTGAGAGTAGGGGTAAGAGTGGATACTCAGTAGATACACGCTGAGAGTAGGGGTAAGAGTGGATACTCAGTAGATACACGCTGAGAGTAGGGGTAAGAGTGGATACTCAGTAGATACACGCTGAGAGTAGGGGTAAGAGTGGATACTCAGTAGATACACGCTGAGAGTAGAGGTAAGAGTAGATACTCAGTAGATACACGCTGAGAGTAGAGGTAAGAGTGGATACTCAGTAGATACACACAGAGTAGAGGTGAGAGTAGATACTCAGTAGATACACACTGAGAGTAGGGGTAAGAGTGGATACTCAGTAGATACACGCTGAGAGTAGGGGTAAGAGTAGATACTCAGTAGATACACGCTGAGAGTAGGGGTAAGAGTAGATACTCAGTAGATACACGCTGAGAGGTGAGAGTAGATACACAGTAGATACATGCTGAGAGTAGAGTTGAGAGTAGATACACAGTAGATAAACACAGAGTAGAGATAAGAGTAGATGCTCAGGAGATACACGCTGAGAGTAGGGGTAAGAGTGGATACTCAGTAGATACACACAGAGTAGAGGTAAGAGTAGATGCTCAGGAGATACACGCTGAGAGTAGGGGTAAGAGTGGATACTCAGTAGATACACACAGAGTAGAGGTAAGAGTAGATGCTCAGGAGATACACGCTGAGAGTAGGGGTAAGAGTGGATACTCAGTAGATACACACAGAGTAGAGGTAAGAGTAGATGCTCAGGAGATACACGCTGAGAGTAGGGGTAAGAGTGGATACTCAGTAGATACACACAGAGTAGAGGTAAGAGTAGATACACAGTAGATACACAGTAGATACACACAGAGTAGAGGTAAGAGTAGATGCTCAGGAGATACACGCTGAGAGTAGGGGTAAGAGTGGATACTCAGTAGATACACACAGAGTAGGGGTAAGAGTAGATACACAGTAGATACACACTGAGAGGTGAGAGTAGATACACAGTAGATACACAGTAGATACACACTGAGAGGTGAGAGTGGATACACAGTAGATACACACAGAGAGTAGAGGTAGGGGTAAGAGTACAGATGCATCTCAGAAAATTAGAATATTGTGAAAAAGTCCATTATTTTCCATAATTTAATTGAAACAGTGAAACTTTCATGTATTCTAGATCCATTACACAAAGTGAAATATTTCAAGCCTTTTTTGTTTTAATTTTTATGATTGTACAGTTCATTTATACACTCAATACTTGGTGGGGGCTCCTTTTGCAAAAATTACTGCATCAGCGTGGAGCGTGTCATGGAGGCAGTCAGCCTTGAAATATTTCACTACATGTGTAATGAATCTATAATATATGAAAGTTTCACTTTTTGAATTAAATTACAGAAAATAATTCGCTTTCCACAATATTCACATTTTCTGAGATGCACCTGTAGATACACGCTGAGAGTAGAGGGTGTGTGTGTGCGCGCGCATGCGTGTGTGTGTGTGTGTGTGTGTGTGTGTGTGTGTGTGTGTGTGTGTGTGTGTGTGTGTGTGTGTGTGTGTGTGTGTGTGAGAGAGAGAGTACCTGCACACTCAGTCCTGACATGGGACCACTGAACCAGACACTGATGGGCGCTGGGGGTGACGAGCTCACGAGAGAATGTTCCTCTATCCCCGTACCCTAACCTACCCGTACCCTAACCTACCCGTACCCTAACCTACCCGTACCCTAACCTACCCGTACCCTAACCTACCCGTACCCTAACCTACCCGTACCCTAACCTACCCGTACCCTAACCTACCCGTACCCTAACCTACCCGTACCCTAACCTACCCGTACCCTAACCTACCCGTACCCTAACCTACCCGTACCCTAACCTACTACTCCACTTGAGACTAAAGCATTGATCTGCCCAGAAGACACACACACACACACACACACACACACATACCGTTGGCTTCATGACTCCACACGCATGCACACCACTGGCTTCATGACTCCACACTCACACACACATACACACACACACACACACACACACACCACTGGCTTCATGACTCCACACGCATGCACACCACTGGCTTCATGACTCCACACAGACACACACACGCACACACACCTGTCTTCATGGCTCCCCTCCCCCTGGCCCTGTTAAAACGCTTCATCACTGAGCTAACATGGCGCTGTGCAAATCTGTGCCATGCCAGAGTTTTCCAGGAACCCTGTGTTCTAATAATACTATCTGTCCACACTCCAAAGTCAACTACAATGACCACCGCTGATAAAGCTCTGTTTTCTTTTGGCTATTTCTAACTTTTTTAAGAAAATGGGACTTTTGCTCTTCAAAGTATTCCAGCCAGCTCACTGGTGACGACATTGTTTCATGTACTTTCTGAGGTATTAATACTTCCTGAGGTCTTAATACTTCCTGAGGTCTTAATACTTCCTGAGGTCTTAATACTTTCTGAGGTCTTAATACTTTCTGAGGTCTTAATACTTCCTGAGGTCTTAATACTTTCTGTCCGAAATTGAATCTGTACTGAAGTTAAATTACTTTAGCCCATGCGTCAAGTACATGTGTTGCTTCTGTATGGTTAGATTGATGTATCTGTGCTCAAAGTGCAATTGAGGTACATATATACATTATATTACATATGTGATATAAATGTTATAATTCATGTTTTATACAGTGTCTGTATGAGGTCAGGATCATATGATTATGATCACACATATGATGATGTGGTGTTTTGCGTGGTTCTCCAGGGTTTGGTGTACACCAACACAGATGTGGAAGAGGTGCATCTCTGGATGGTGAAGCACTTCTCCGAGCATCCTCTGTTCTCACGTGTTCCCGAGGAAGAACTTGTGCGTTGACTCTTTTGATTATTTACATATTTGAAGCTAGGAGATACAAATAAACCCACCACAGTTTTGTATCTTGGAATTCAGTATGCTTCTCTTAACCAGCAGTTTGGTATTGTTCGGCAGGTTGGTGATGTCATCATTGGGCGCCTGGGCACGTGCACAGAGGAGGGCAAGAAGGTCCAGAGAAACGGAGGGAAGAACTATCTGGCGGTTTTCCGGAGGGTGGAGGATCCAAACTAATTAAAAAAGAAATACAAAACATTGTCACAGACTTTTTGGTGTGAGATAAGATGGGACTTCCTCTTAGCGGGCAGGGGCATCTGTGCACACCATGCAAGGACTTCAGATGGATGCTGGGTACTTTCTAGAGCCCAACTTCCTGTCTCACGCTTGGCTTCCTCCTGATTGGTGGACAGAAGCATGCAAGTGGCCTTATGGTGCGTTCCAGGCAACCCGTAACTCGTGTTTTTCCGACCTCCTACACGTGAAAATGCTCTGGAATGGCAGTCAAACCCGTAACTTCCCATCCGGCAACTGGGAGTACATCGATCTGTACGAGTTCACGGGTGGGAAGTTACGGGTTTGACTGCCATTCCAGAGCATTTTCACGTGTAGGAGGTCGGAAAAACACGAGTTAGGGTTGCCTGGAACGCGCCATTACTACCCTTCTTTTACCGTGTCAGTTTTTACTTTTTAAACGAATCGTTTGACAGGCACTATGCAGAATTGGATCTCTGTATCAAGTGCTCAACGTGAATAGAATAAATCTTTTTCCCCTCAAGCCTCTAGTCCTTTTTCATTTGAATTGTGGGATGCGATCACTACCCTCTGCCAAACTGTGACTGCTATTTTCGTGCCATACTGCCTTACAGGGTTTCTGGGTTCTAACTTGTCGTGTTATATGGGTTAAATGGTAGTTTTGTGTTCTAACTTGTGTGATATGGGTTAAATGGTAGCTTTGTGTTATGACTTGTCGTATGATATGGGTTAAATGGTAGTTTTGTGTTATAACTTGTGTGATATGGGTTAAATGGTAGCTTTGTGTTCTAACTTGTCGTGTGATATGGGTTAAATGTTCGTTTTGTGTTATGACTCGTCATGTGATATGGGTTAAATGTTAGTTTTGTGTTATGACTCGTCATGTGATATGGGTTAAATGTTAGTTTTGGCTCAGAGCGACACCTCAAATGAGGGAGAGGAGAGTAGGAAGGACTGACATGGAAGGTTAAAGGTCACAGGAGAGAATCTGAACTGAGGAGAGGCCCTCCATTCAGAGGTACCTTGCAGACCCCGCTGCTCTGAAATGCTGAAAAATGATCCCTACCATTTTTATGGTCAACTGTGTATACTTAGTAGATTGTGGGTAATACAGTTTGATGTGGTTGAGTTATGTGTGACATTTCTGTGCTTGTGCCAGTTGTCCCTCTGCAGCTGTGGGGGGTCCGCACACGCCCCCAGACTGGAACCCCACAGTTAGAGAAACCAGTTACCTTTAGGATCCCAAGACAATTACATGGTTTAAGATATCCGAAAATCAAAAGGTCCTTTGTCAATCTGAGACAATGGACTATCTGTATGTTTTGTATTTAATTAAGGCTTGTGTCCAAAAGGCTGGTGATGACGTCATCAGAGAGGTTGTCTAATTAATGTGTGTTAGGTGCCGAAGTGACAAACCTTTGTGTTGTTATTCCATCACATTAACATCCATGCATCGTACCTGCAAACTAGACGGGGCGGCTATGGCTCAGTTGGTAGAGCAGGTTGTCCAATGATTGTAGGGTCAGCGGTTCGAATCCCGCCTCCTCCTGTCTAAATGTCGAAGTGTCCTTGAGCAAGACACTGAACCCCAAATTGCTCCCAATGAGCAGGTTAGCACCTTGCATGGCAGCTGCCGTGAATGAGAGGCCATTGTAAAGCGCTTTGGATATAAGTGCAGTCCATTTACCATTTAGTCGCCATTTTTTAAAATAAATTGAGTCATTCATATGAATCGTGCAGATCCGGGGAGTTTCAGACCTGTCACCTTTTTCACTCACTCAGGTCTGATGCATGATGTAGCAGTCCAGAGTTATGTTAGACTATAAACTGGGTTCTGGCTTCACGTAGCTAATAATGATCTGTGTCAATGGGGGAGCTAACGTTTTGCAAACATAGACCTCTGGAAGTTTCAAAGGCCCCGTTCAGACAAGGCTCCATTCAGACGTGGCCTGGTCCACATGCCATGTCCAAGCACAGACGCACATGCCATGTTCCAGCACAGACGTTCACCATTCTCCTAGTGCCACAGGTCTAGAAGAATGGGTTCCCCCTGGTCTCTTTAGGGTGTGAATAACACTGCAACATGCACAGCCTTTACATACCAGCGTTCATGACTGGTCCTCGTTTACATACCAGCGTTCATGACTGGTCCTCGTTTACATACCAGCGTTCATGCACTGGTCCTCGTTTACATACCAGTGTTCATGCACTGGTCCTTGTTTACATACCAGCGTTCATGACTGGTCCTCGTTTACATACCAGCGTTCATGCACTGGTCCTCGTTTACATACCAGCGTTCAGGCACTGGTCCTCGTTTACATACCAGCGTTCATGACTGGTCCTCGTTTACATACCAGAGTTCATGCACTGGTCCTCGTTTACATACCAGCGTTCATGCACTGGTCCTCGTTTACATACCAGCGTTCATGACTGGTCCTCATTTACATACCAGCGTTCATGCACTGGTCCTCGTTTACATACCAGCGTTCATGCACTGGTAAATGGACAGCACTTATATAGCGCTTTTCCACCTTAGCGGCACTCAAAGCGCTTTACAATGGCCTCTCGTTCACCCATTCACACACACATTCACACACCAATGGCGGTAGCTGCCATGCAAGTTGCTAACCTGCTCATTGGGAGCAATTTGGGGTTAGGTGTCTTGCTCAAGGACACTTCGACATGTGGACAGTTGGAGCTGGGATTCAAACCACATACCAGAGTTCATGCACTGGTCCTAGCAGACAGCCCAACTCACAACAAAACAATATCAGTGTCAGTGTATATAGAGTGAGGTCAGTGTATATAGGTCAGTGTATATAGAGTGAAAGTGTAATGTGAGTGTGTGTGTGTGGTGTGATGTGTGAGTGTGGTGCGTCCTATGTACAGTACATTCGATGGTTAGGTGCAAGTTGTCTCTCAACAGTGGTGGGGTCTGGGGGGGGGGGAGTCAGAAGGGAACAAAAGCCTTGTTGAAGTCTGGCAGTCTGGCCCTGTCCTTGGCCGTAGCGGCGGAGTACCAGACAGTGATGGAGGAGGTGAGGATGGACTTGATGATGGAGGTGTAGAAGAGCACCATCATTTCTTTTGGTAGTCCGAGTTTCTTCAGCTGTCTCAGGAAGTACATCCTCTGCTGTGCCTTCTTCACGAGGGAGCTGGTGTTTAATTCCCATGTCCCGGGAGATCACGGTGCCCAGGAGGCAGAAGGAGTCCATAGTGGCAACGGGGGAGCCATCCGGGATGATGGGAGGGGATGAGGGGGTGGATGATTTCTCCCTGAAGTCCAGCAGCTGGTCGATCTCTCACCTGTAGGCCGACTCGTCTCCCTCAGAGATTAGTCCAATGAGTGAGGTGTCGTCTGCAAACTTCAGTAGCTTGACAGACTGGCGGCTGGTCCAGGATCTGTGTTAGGCATCGCTACCATGATATCAGATCCACCAGGGAACAGGGAGCAGGTACGCCCATCGTCCTCAGAAGACCTCTCACTCGGTCAACACCGTAACGCACGCCTGGCGTGGATCTCCCTGGAACTATCCAGAGCCAAGTATGAGTGAAATCACACAGTCCAATCTCCGTTTCTCTGAATGTCAGACAGCAGGCGTATTACCCTTCCCTGTCTGTTCTGGGTAAATGCGATTGTTCACCATTGACCGTGCCATGTGAGTGAACCCCTAGCCACTTGCGTGTGTGTGTGTGTGTGTGCGTGTGTGCTTGCGTGTGTGTGTATTTGTACAGTACAGCCTCTGACATTGAGATATGCTCTTCTGTGCTGTTCCCAGCTGGGTTGCATCAGACTCAGCAATATTCTTGACTGTCGTCACTCATCAATACATACAAATACAGTTTTTATTATTATTATTATCATCAATATTATCAATTATTATCAACATGTTATTGATATTAGCTCTGTCTATCAAGATAGATATACATACACTCAGTTACAACCCATGACACAAGGTCATGACCCTCACATACACTCACTTACCACTTCATTAGGTATACATGCTACTCCAAACAGCCAATCATGTGGCTGAATATTATAAAACATGTAAACATGTTGAAAACAAAGATTTAGTTGTTGTTCGACCAAATATTAGAATGGGCAAGACGCGTGATCTAAGCATTTTGGGTCGTGGTGTGATTGTTGGTGTCAAACGTGGTGGTTCAAGCATCTCAGAAACAGCTGACCTCCTTGGATTTCCATGCACTACAGTTTCTAGAGTTTACAGAGAACAGTGCAATAAAAACAAATAAACAAACAACATCCAGTGAACGTCAGTCCAGTGGTGAAAACACCTTGTGAGAAGTCAGAGCAGAATGGACAGACTCGTTCAAGCTACATGAACAGAAAGGCCACAAATACTTAAAGTCGTACTGAAATGAAAAAAGCATTCTGTCCCATTTTGGTTCACATAATTGGTCATAGTGTTCACATATTCAACGATGTATGCCAAAAAAAAAAAAAACTTTTGTTGTAATCTTATATCAAAGTATATAATTTTTTACTTCCTGATAAACGGTAGGTCACATGCAATGACGACAACGGGTACCTTAGATTTTAGGCCAATAATCTCACGACATCCACCCGTCAATCAACGCTATCCTTCTATTTGAATCTGTCTAAAGTTCTTGAAACCCGTCCACTTGTCAATGTTCCAATCAAATTCCTCTAAACATATGTCCCACCCTCATAGCTTGTTTGCGTCGGAAATACGTCAAACTACGGAAGTTAGATGATCTCAAACGTCCGTTTCAGTGAGACTTTAAACACTCTAACAGCTGTTTACAACAGTGTGTGCAGGAGAGCAGGCAGTAGAATTCAGGCTGTTCTGGGAGCAAAAAGCGTTCTTCCCCGGTATCACTCACTGTTATCCCAATGTTCAGTAAATCACATTTAATTCAGTACATCATTCCCATTCCCAGACTATATGTGTCCCAGTTTAACCCCCTCAGTCTCTGAGTGATTAGAGATGGGTATCTAACAGAGACAGGCGAGCCAGGAGTAGACACAGACACAGGCGTCTCAGAACAGATCAGAGCGTCTCAGATCAGACACACTGCCATCATCACTGGCACGCCAAGAGGGGAAAAACAGCAAACTCCCCCCTATACATGAATGCTTAAACATGCGCACACACACACACACACACACACACACACACACACACACACACACAGACACTCCCCTGCCATGACAGGCAGACTGCAGTCATGAACTTTTACCCAGTAGGCAGGGAGGGACAGCCCCCGTCATGGACCCGGGGCGAACACAGAACAGGGGAAGACATCTCAGACTCCACCCACGTGCTCCAGCTGGGCCACATCAGGACACACCACCCTGCAACAGAACAAGCCTGTTCTTCCATTATTTCACATTAGGCTTTTTATAATGAATACTAAAAACGGTACTCAGAGAGCACAGACCTGAATGCATTCCGTGGCTCTGAGCCAACATTGGAATAATTGAAAGCTACAGAGGAGAATGTAGCCAAACAGTCCATCAAAACCTAACCAATCCAGAACCCTGGATTAACAATAAAACACGCGAGGCCCTAAAAAAGCGCATCGCTGCCTACAAACGACCATGGAGAAATATAAGGCAGCAGCTCATACAACGTAAGGTGAACAGTGAAGGAAGCCAAGAGGGAATACGGTGAGAAAATGGAATTGAAATTGAAACGCACGTGAGTGGTTTATCCAAGAGAAGTGCCCCAGTCTGGTCTTGCGCGGCCTTATATTCAACCAATATAGAGGTATGACGCTTCCAGGATGTGATTGGCTAACCCATTGTATACGTCATATTAAATGGCAGGAGTCATCAACAGTGGTCGAGAATACAGACACGTGACATGAGAAAAGGCGGTAATTCTTGCAGGGACAATGGGACAAAGGATGGTTATTCTGGAGCAGACAACGTCTGGGTGTCTCGACCTTCTCGAGGTCATCCTGTTATGAATTAGATTAGCACAGCTATGTGAAAGGTTTAGGGAGGTGATGAAACTACAATTTCTATGACAGCCGTCACACGGGTGTTTAAACCAGGTCCTCAAGGCGTGCGAGTAACTGCCGCCCAACTGGCTCCTGTGTTCAGCGTGATATTCAACCTGTCCCTGGCCCTGTCCACCATCTCCACATACTTCAAGAAGTCCTCCATCATCCCCGTACCGAGGAAGCCAAGACCAGCCTGCCTCTATGACTACCGCCCTGTAACTCTCACCTCCGTGGTGATGAAGTGCTTTGAGAAGCTGGTCAAGGAACACATCTGCTCCTCACTGTCCAGCACCTTAAATGGTAAATGGACTGTACTTATATAGCGCTTTTCCACCTTAGCGGCACTCAAAGCGCTTTACAATGGCCTCTCATTCACCCATTCACACACCAATGGCGGTAGCTGCCATGCAAGGTGCTAACCAGCTCATTGGGAGCAATTTGGGGTTAGGTGTCTTGCTCAAGGACACTTCGACATGTGAACAGTCAGAGCTGGGATTCGAACCACTGACCCTTCGATCATTGAACGACCCGCTCTACCAACTGAGCTACAGCCCAGTGGCGTGTGGTGGACCTGATCTCGATGGACTGGTCTCCTGCCCGAGGGGAGTGGGTCAAAGAGACCATGACCGGGATGGGAGGGGTCGGCTACGATCTTTCTGGCCCGTTTCAGGCAGTCAATGGGCAGTTATTCAGTGCTTATAACGACAGTAATCGACTCCAAGCTGCTCAAAAGTAGATAGCTTGGGGGCGCCCCGGTAGCTCACCGGGTAAGGCGCGCACCATATGAAGGCTAGTCCTTCGCGGGCGGACCCGGGTTCGTTTCCCGGCTCGGGTCCTGTGCCGCATGTCCTCCCCTCTCTCTCTCTCTCTCCCACATTTCCTGTCTTTCTACACTGTCCTATAACATTAAAGCTGAAAAGCCCTAAAAAAATATCTTAAAAAGTAGATAGCTTGATTCTGTATGCTGACATGAATCCCATGATTTCCACTTGTTGACGTTTGGTTGATTGTACTCAAAGTGAAGACGAGCAATTTGAACAGCTGATTACGCACACGCGTTCATCACCTCAGCGGCCATCCTAGGGGAAACAGTAACGTACAGTATATCAAACATACTCTGTTTGTTAGGCCGGCCAGAAGGCTGTTTGTGTGCTACTGCAGATTTCAGAGGTCACTTGTTATCTGCTCCATGATAATTGAGTGTCTCCCATTGAGTGACCAGTTGACCATGGCTTTGCTCTGATACTGCAGGAGGTCTCGTGTGTGTCTCGTGTCTACACCTCCTCAGGGAGGATGTTTGATCTGTGCTCTCGGTCATCCCCACAGCCCAGCATTACCACGTGACCGGTAGCCCCCGAAAGTAAATGATGGCTGACCTCTCATCACAAGGCAACCTCTGAAGTGTGGATTTGTATAGAATCACATACAGTATGTCTACAGTTATCAAATCAGACTTTCTAAACAATGATGAATAACATCTAAAGTCTTTAATTTATATTGGTTTATATGCACTAGAATTTCTCATACACTAGGGGCCTATAGATATACAGTAATAGTGATGATTATGTGTAAACTGTTTTGTTGATGGCCCACTTTAATGGATGCTTTTGTTGCTGTTTTTGGGGGGGTTATTAGACCAGTAACAATTTGACTCACCACTCTGCTTCCAATCACCTAGTACTTCCTCACCTCTTTATGTCATAGGACGCATTGACCTGCCATCTTGAGGTAGCTTTGATTTGAGAGGAAATATGTACTTTTTCACGTCAGTCATTCCTGATAACCTTTGCTCTCTCTTATCTGCTGGGTTTTATGTGTATAGTCATGGCTTTCGATTTTCCCTCATGGCCCAGTTGCTTCTTGACGTTAACCCACGCACTCCTGTAATAATTTATTTCTAGAAACTTTACGTGACAAAAGTGACAAGAGGCAGGATTGTGGCCGAGCATCATAAAAAGCTGTCAGCTGCTGCAAATCGAGGCACTCTGGCACTATTATAGTCCTACTAGACAGTTCATGCAAGATTTCTCTGAAAATGAAAGATATCTAGGAATTAAGGTTGTCTGGCGTGAGCTCGGGGACCGTGGGAGCAAACGTGGGAGTAAATATTACTTCATTACGCACACATACAGACTTGGACAGGTTCCAGACTTGGACAGGTTCCAGAGGGAGAGAAATTGCATCGTTTGCAAAAACCGTGCTCACGCAAAGACGAAACCTCCACCAAGAAACCAAGAGATTCAAGATTAAACCCCCAAACCAGCTACATTTAATACTAGGCCTATTGCAGGAAATTGCATTTTGCTCATACATGGATCGTGCTCATTGCTCTAGGCTAGATCCTGAAAATGCAATCTAGGAACGCAGACGTGTGTTGGAGGGGGCGGGGGGGGTAGCCTAACTTCATTTAATATTTATTTAAGATTATTAAAACTACATAATTGGAATTTCGTATCGAGAATTATCATTACTACTTGATAAATCATTTAATAAATAGATGAATGGTGTAGGAATACCGGAGACAGCTGATCTGCTGCCGTAGCGGACACTGACAGAACATGCCGTCGGTCTACCGGACACAGCTGATCTGCAGCCGGACCGGACACTGACAGGACATGCAATCGGTCTACCGGACACAGCTGATCTGCAACCGGACCGGACACCTCTCCACGTGCGCTCTTTTGGGTTGGTCCTGCTTCCCCAATCTGATTGGACACACCTTCAAATAGGCCACGCCTACTCTACTGGGCGTGGTTTACTTTCAAATGAGCTGCGATTGGCCTAGAATAAGAAAATGAACAACTATACATTGGCGGCGGGTCAGAGGCTCACCAGACGTTCCTTATAAATACTGTCTTTATGAAAGACGAGCGCCAGCATCCCATAGACTTGCTATCAACAACCAGTCTATGCTCATAGCACGGAGGATGCTGCAGCAAGCCCTGAGGGTCTCCTCCCGGAGCGCGTCTCTGGTCAACCGGGTGGAGAGGTGGGCAGAGAGCGCAACCGGGCAGAAGACGACTGACGCGCACACGCACCCGGTCAAGGGTCTGAAGGAGATGCCCGGACCTTCGGTCGCCAACTTCGCATGGGACCTCTTCGCCAAGAGGGGGTTGTCTCGTCTCCACGAAATGCAGGTAGAATTTGTGAACCGTACGTTGATTCATCTCAGTTCCATTCTGTTCTGGAATATAGAAGATATATTTATTATTTTGCAGTGTTTGAAGATATTTAAAGCACGATGCTATTAAATGGTGACATGGGTCTAAAGTTTGTCATTTCACTGTTACAGTGTAAGTGTGCCACAAGCCCCAAGTGGGTGATTTAATGACTATTTAATATCCAGTAATGGAACTGAATTGCCATAATGTCACAATGCCAACCGTAACCCTTGTATGCATCAGTCACCAGTGACAGACTATGTAATGACATCAACATTTATTCATTAAATATTTCATCATTAAATCACTTTAAAATAGTCTTGCACAAAAGAATAAAATATTGATTTTTTTTAAAAAAAAGGGGGGGGTACATTCTGTCTCTCCAAATGAATCTACACAATTATGAACCTGTTGATTGATTGATTTATTGATTTATTGATTTATTGGGTAAAAGTACAAAGAAACAGTACATCCCAGAGGATAGCATGATAAAAGCATACTTAGACACTTGTTTCCAACACGGTTGACGTGTTGTGTTGTGTCCAGCTGGAAGGCGTCCGGCGCTACGGACCGGTGTGGAAGGCCAGCTTCGGGCCCATCCTGACGGTGCACGTGGCCGAGCCGGCCCTCATAGAGCAGGTCCTCAGGCAGGAGGGACAGCACCCCATGCGCTCCGACCTCTCCTCCTGGAAGGACTACAGGAAACTCCGGGGACACGGCTACGGCCTCTTAACATCGTGGGTAACCCTCCTCTACTCTCCTCCTCTCTCCTCCTCTCCTCCTCTCATACTCCTCTCCTCTCTTCTTCTCTCCTCTACTCTCTCCTCTCCTCCTATCTCCTCCTTTCTTCTTCTCCTCTCATCCTCTATGTTCCTCCTCTCCTCTCTTCTTCTCTCATCCTCTCCTTTCCTCTCATCCCCTACTCTCTTCCTCTCTCCTCTCTTCTTCTCTCATCCCCTGCTCTCTTCCTCTCTCCTCTCTTCTTCTCTCATCCTCTACTCTCTTCTCTCCTCCTCTCCTTTCCTCTCATCCCCTGCTCTCTTCCTCTCTTCTCTCTGCTCCTCTCATCCCCTGCTCTCCTACCTCTCTTCTCCTCTCTCCTGTCCTCTTCTCCTCTCCTCCTCTTCTCCTAGTGACTAAATGATTGGTTGAGCTGTCTCATGACATAGACGGTGATGTTGACTGGTTCCATGGTGCGTCCCCCACAGCGAGGGGGAGGAATGGCAGGAGGTGCGGAGTCTACTGGCGAGGCACATGCTGCGACCGCAGGCGGTGGAAGCTTACGACGGAACCCTGAACAACGTCGTCAGTGACCTGATCGCCAAGCTCCGCCTACGCCGGCGCCAGCATCCCAGAGGCCTCGTCACCGACATTGCCAGCGAGTTCTATCGCTTCGGCCTGGAGGGTAAGGCTTCACTCTGTCTGGACCTGGTCAGACGCTGGGTATGAGTTAGAGAGGGTCAACCTGATGGGACAGCTTCCTCTCACCTCCTCTTCTTCCTCTCTGTCTGTATCTCTGTCTGTCTGTCTGTCTGTCTGTCTGTCTGTCTGTCTGTCTGTATCTCTGTCTGTCTGTCTGTCTGTCTGTCTGTCTGTCTGTCTGTCTGTCTGTCTGTCTGTCTGTCTGTATATCTGTCTGTCTGTCTGTCCGTCCGTCTGTCCATCTGTCTGTAGGTATTTCGTCAGTGCTGTTTGAGTCCAGGATCGGTTGCCTGGATCCCGTCGTTCCTATGGAGACGGAGCGTTTCATCCAGTCTATCAACACCATGTTCGTCATGACGCTCCTCACCATGGCGATGCCTAGTTGGTTACACCGGCTGTTCCCCAAGCCCTGGGACACCTTCTGCGAGTGCTGGGACTACATGTTCCAGTTTGGTGAGCTGCCATCTCAGATTATACATACTGTCATTTGATTTGATTTAGTTCGTACTTTGTCCCATCTTCAGCCATGCCACAACAGACACAAGCTCAGATGTATGTCACATACATGTTTAACATAAACATTATAAAAATGTCACCCTGCTGACCTGATTGTCAATGGCAGGAGAGATAATCAGGTGCTTTTACCTTCAAAATCAGAATCTGCTTATTGCCATGAGGTTTTTCAACGTACTAGGAATTTTCTTTTGGTCGTGGTACATAGCATTGAGACAATATTGGACAGGGTGTAGGGACGAGACAGGACAGTGCAAAGACAGGACAGAGCGAGTACAAAATGGGATAATCTTTTGGTCTGGTAGTCTCATCTGCCATTCACCAGTAATCCCTGTTTTAAGCTTTCCAAGCATTCTGTTTTGTTCCCCCCCTGT
Organism: Borostomias antarcticus; assembly: GCF_949987555.1. Lineage (NCBI taxonomy): Eukaryota > Metazoa > Chordata > Actinopteri > Stomiiformes > Stomiidae > Borostomias > Borostomias antarcticus. The sequence continues at coordinate 1,590,916 of NC_140240.1, read as the reverse complement.
CTGTCTAGATCTGAGCGGTCTCCTCCATCCTCACCTTCACCCCTAATCTCTGTCCTTCCAGCCAAAGGTCACATCGACCAACGTCTCCAGGAGGAAGCCCAGAAGGTGGCTCGAGGAGAGGAAGTGGAGGGGCGGTACCTCACCTACTTCCTGTCCCGGACAGGGCTGCCTATGAAGACTGTCTACAGTAACGTCACCGAACTCCTCCTCGCTGGCGTGGACACGGTAAGGACCAGGCCTGTCTTTCCTCTCATGCTGTCACCTCAGTCCTCAGTCCCCTTCCTGCTCTCCATGGATAGTTCAAAAAATAACTCAATCCACATCCTGGTAGGTAGGTTAAAAAAAAACAGTCATATTTGTAAATAGCCTATATTTAAAGATTCTTAAAGGGTTCTTAAAGCATTACTATAGTAAATAACGTATATTAGAGAGTTCACCACACTATCCCTCCTACTTGTAATCCTGATATTATGTCGGGACCTCCAAATTCAGGATAAACTTCATCTGAAGTGACCTTGCAGGAATGACCCAGAATCTTAATCCCGCTGACCCCCCAATCTGTTGTGTTTGCTGGGTGTGTCTGTGTGCTCAGATCTCCAGCACCATGTCCTGGTCCCTGTATGAGCTCTCCCGTCACCCGGAGGTGCAGGCCTCACTCCGGGAGGAGGTGCTGTCTGTGCTAGGCGGGCGGGGCGTACCTGAGGCTGCTGACGTGGCGCGCATGCCTCTCATGAAGGCTGTGGTGAAGGAGGTTCTCAGGTAGGGAATTACAAGAGCTCTGCATGTCAAGTAGGGGAGCTCGTTCACTATCGGTGTGTAGCATCCATCTTGGCTAAATGTTGTATGTGCTGTTGTGATTGAATGAATTAATCAATTTTATGTGTGGATTTCCCAGACTTTATCCTGTTATCCCTGCCAATGCAAGGGTCATCACCGAAAAAGACATCAGGGTTGGGGACTACAACATCCCTAAAAATGTAAGCATTGATCAAATATGTTTCTGACCAGTAGATGTAAGGGATCCCGACATCTAGACCTTGATCAAACTCTTCATGTCCCGTCTAGACGTTGATCAAACTCTTCATGTCTCATCTAGACCTTGATCAAACTCTCCATGTCCCGTCTAGACCTTGATCAAACTCTTCATGTCTCATCTAGACGTTGATCAAACTCTTCATGTCTCATCTAGACCCTGATCAAACTCTTCAAGTCCCGTCTAGACCCTGATCAAACTCTTCATGTCTCATCTAGACCCTGATCAAACTCTTCATGTCCCGTCTAGACCCTGATCACTCTGTGCCACTTCGCGACGTCCCGGGACGCTGCGGTGTTCCCAGACCCAGACGCCTTCCGGCCGGAGCGCTGGCGGAGTCGGGATGAGGGCCGCCACCCCTACGCCTCCGTGCCCTTCGGGGTCGGCAAGCGCAGCTGCATCGGCCGCCGCATCGCAGAGCTGGAGGTCTACCTCGCACTGGCACGGGTGAGCAGGCTCGACCTTGCCGTGACCTTCCTCCATCCCTTCTTATACAGTAGCCTGTTTATCACTCAACTCATACTGAACATGTTTCTTCTTAGGAGAACCTCTAGTTACCGTAACACACTTCCTGTTCTCCTCAGATTCTGATCCAGTTTGACGTTAAGCCAGACCCCGATGGCGGGACAGTGAAACCTATGACCCGGACTCTTCTGGTTCCAGAGAGTGACATCAACCTGCAGTTTATTGAGCGGTGAACTGCTCCACTGTTCAGTTACATGACAGTGAATGTGAATCACAGTTTCCCAGGAGCAGTGTGGAGGCGGGGGGCTGTGACCGGAGCTGGGAGCACGCTGAGTCCCTGCCAGAGAAGAGCGACGACCCCCTTCACCCAACAACACGGAGCCCTTCAGACATGGAGCCCTCCAGACATGGAGGCCCCCAGACACGACCAGACTCTCCACACGACCAGACCCTCCAGACCCTCCAGACCCTCCACACTACCAGACCCTCCAGACATGACCAGACCCTCCAGACATGACCAGACCCTCCAGACCCTCCAGACATGACCAGACCCTCCAGACCCTCCAGACCCTCCAGACCCTCCAGACCCTCCAGACATGACCAGACCCTCCAGACCCTCCAGACACGACCAGACCCTCCAGACATGACCAGACCCTCCAGACATGACCAGACCCTCCAGACCCTCCAGACCCTCCAGACATGACCAGACCCTCCAGACCCTCCAGACATGACCAGACCCTCCAGACCCTCCAGATACAGCCAGACCCTCCAGACATGACCAGACCCTCCAGACACGACCAGACCCTCCAGACCCTCCAGATACAGCCAGACCCTCCAGACATGACCAGACCCTCCAGACATGACCAGACCCTCCACACGACCAGACCCTCCACACGACCAGACCCTCCACACGACCAGACCCTCCACACGACCAGACCCTCCACACGACCAGACCCTCCACACGGACCAGACCCTCCACACGACCAGACCCTCCAGACCCTCCAGACATGACCAGACCCTCCAGACCCTCCAGACCCTCCAGACCCTCCAGACCCTCCAGACATGACCAGACCCTCCAGACCCTCCAGATACAGCCAGACCCTCCAGACATGACCAGACCCTCCAGACACGACCAGGCCGAGCATCTGCAGCTGCTGTGGATTCAAAGTGAGGCTGCAGAAGAGAAAAGAGGGATGACATTGGGCTCTTACCAGGGTTAGGGTTAGGGTTAGGGTTACCAGGCCAGCAGTATAACCTTCCCCTCCGGTTTCTGACGTAGTTTTTAGCTAAAGAAACCCCTCTTTGTGGGTGGAACTACTTGACAATGATGGTGCTTGAATGTGTTCTGTGATATGGTGCTGTTCATTCCTTATTTTTCATTATTTGGGATTAATACTCTATCATAAGGAGAACGTTCACTGAAATGTTTCAATGTGTAACTCATTCCTTAGGTAAGATAAGTGTGTATGAATATGATATGTGTGAAAGTTATCATGAAAGTGTATGTATTATACTGCCCAAAGGTTGTTTGTGAAGATATGTCATGCTAATTGTGGTCATAAGGATTGACCATATACCTGTTTTCAAAAGGTAGTAATGATGGTTATGAGGTGCTTTAAAAAGGTGCTTATCATTAAATGCTCTTAGATGGCAGCTGGTATGAATGATCCGTGTTGGGAATGCAAACAACGGTGCCCCATACTGTTCAACCTTTGGTACTCTACGTCTGTCCTTTTTAACTGTTTCACTTAGGTTTTTCATGAATATTCATTTATTTATACATAAATGTCTGTATGTATTTATCAGTGAATTGTCTAGATGTGTCAACAGTCATGGAGAAGGTGTAACCGTGGTTACAGTAGCATTTTATAAAAACGTGGCCCTGTGGTGAATTTACAGGTTCAGTTCTGAAACATTTTACTTTTATTTTCTCTTATTAAAATACTCGTACCATTATGTCGTCACCTACTGTTTTATTGACAACGTCTTGCTTGTTTGCTTGTTTCCCACAAGGCGCTCTAACCTCATGTCTGGTTTGAGCTGAGGCAGGTGATTCTGAGGAAGACGCTGCTGAGTATCTTGTACTAGTGAGCTCATCCATGGATGTACTATTAGTTGGTACGTATAGTATATATATACACCCTTTAACCTGGTTAAATAAAGGTATATATATACTATACGTACCAAACTGCTGCAGAATGCTCATGTTCTTATCATAATAAAAGGTCTAAGGGACACAACTACTAACCCTTATTTTTTCTAGCCATTACATAAAGTTGTATACGTTTGTAAATCATACAGTAAACTAACATCAAATTCCATTTTTTCTTGATGAAATGAACCCCACACTGTCCATTTGTCAAGGCTGTTATTCAGTGAAGTCATTCTACTCGTTCTCTCCTGAGGCTGCAGAGCGCTGTGCTGGACACAGGAATGGAACTGGTCAGCATCTCGTGACCCAAATATATTGTAGCCTTGCACCATCTATTGGTTAATTGAGTTAGTGCATTGCTAACTCAGGGAGTGGATGGGGCCCCGTCTGAGATTAATATGATTCAACATTCAAGATCCGTTTATTTGCCATGTACATGGTTTATACATACTAGGAATTTAATACGCTGATGAAGACGACATAGGACAGGGTGCAGGACCGGACAGTGCAAAGACAAGACAGTGCAAATGCAATACAAAGAACAGTGCAAATACAAAATACAATATAACCAATAAAAGGAAATGCACAGTGCCTGCGGACTCCAGGTGCTGGACAATGTAAGGTAGGGCCATGTTTACTGTGTCGTCTACTGACCTGTTTGCTCTGTAGGCAAACTACAGAGGGTCCAGGAGAGAATCTGTGATGGATCTGAGATGCCCCAGAACAAGGCGCTCAAAAACCTTCATTGTTAGAGGTCAGGGCGACAGGTCTGTGGTCATTGAGGCCAGTGATCCTTGCTTTCTTAGGGATGAGGATGATGAAGGAGGTCTTACAGCAGGCTAGTACATGGCATGTCTCTAGTGAGGTGTTGAAGATGTCAGTGAACACTGAGGACAGCTGATCAGCACAATATTTCAGCATGGAAGTGGGGACAGAGTCTGGTCCGGCCTCTTTCCAGGGGGTTCTGTCTCTTGAACAGACGGTTCACGTCCTGATGTTGTACCAAGCTGTTGTCTAGAAATTTGAGGTAAAGTAGCAAGCCATGTTTCTCACTGTCTGTATTTGATTGAATCCTATCATTAGTGCCTCAAAATTATTAATAACGCACCATTATGACACTATGGCTTTTAACTGGAGATCACTTGGTGTACAACACATCCATTGTTTTTAACAACGTACATGTCTGATGTTTTTGGTCTGTCCTTATCTTGTATGTTTCTATATGTGTATTGTTGTCTTGTGTTGTTTTTATGGCTGTTTTATGAGCTACGTGGCATTTTAATTTCCTTCGGGATAAATAAAGTGAATCAAATCAAATCAAATCAAAATATATCTAATTCGATTCAAAATACATTGAGTAATGCTGCAGCATGCCCGTCATTCCGTAGGTGGCCACAGAGTGGCGCTGTTTTCACATCGTTTTATCTTCACAGTTGACCGGAAGTACTCGGTGGTCTTGTTATTGTTAGCGGTGTGCTCGTGCTAGCTAGCGGGCTGATTCAATAACATTAGCTAGCTAGCACTAGATTCATACTGAAATATCAATTAAATCCGTTTACATTAGCTAACTCCAAGACTATTGGCTAATCTCGAGATTGCTGTTAGACAACACCGAGAAAAGGTATGAAAATGAATTGGAAAAAATAGCCGTTTATCCAGGTGGTGTTAGCTAGCACTAGCTAGTTAGCCTAGCATTAGCTGCTAGCTAAGCTAGCTGTTAGAGATGGCTACGCGATTTAGCCAGCCAGAGAGATAATTGTTTACAATATTATTGCTTTTCATGATTGATATTTGAACACAGCTAGGTAAAGATATGTTCTTGTTAGTGAAGCTAACAACGTTACGTTAGTTACGCTTGTTACGTTAGTTGCGTAAGCTAGTTAACGTTAATGCTAACCAACTATTCAGGCTAGCAGCTGCAGAGACGTTTTACCAGTCTAGAATTAGACTAAACACTGATGCTGCAAATGAACTGTAATTAAATTAAAATAAACGTATGTGCGGCATGCTATGTGTACTGACAGTTATAAAGTATCGCGATACTTTCTAGTGAGAGACAATTTTGTTTTGATAACGTCATGCGGAACAGTGTGTGTGTGTGTGTGTGGGTGTGTGTGTGTGTGGGTGTGTGTGGGTGTGTGTGTGTGTGTGTGTGTGTGTGTGTGTGTGTGTGTGTGTGTGTTTGTGTTAACAGACTGTGTGTGTGTGTGTGTGTGTGTTTGTGTTAACAGACTGTGTGTGTGTGTGTGTGTGTGTGTGTGTGTGTGTGTTTGTGTTAACAGACTGTGTGTGTGTGTGTTTGTGTTAACAGACTGTGTGTGTGTGTGTTTGTGTTAACAGACTGTGTGTGTGTGTGTGTGTGTGTGTTTGTGTTAACAGACTGTGTGTGTGTGTGTTTGTGTTAACAGACTGTGTGTGTTTGTGTTAACAGACATGCAGGCAGGTTCTGTCTCTGCGCCTGGGGTTCCACAGACTGGAGCAGCTGGAACACAGAGTCGATCAGAGGACGAGGAGTCCATGGGGGTGAAAGATTTGAAAAGAACAGCAACACAAGCTTTTGTCGGTGGAGGGGGTGTTCCCAAACGCAGGAGTTCCTCTAGGTTTGTTCCCAAACGCAGGAGTTCCTCTAGGTTTGTTCCCAAACGCAGGAGTTCCTCTAGGTTTGTTCCCAAGCGCAGGAGTTCCTCTAGGTTTGTTCCCAAGCGCAGGAGTTCCTCTAGGTTTGTTCCCAAACGCAGGAGTTCCTCTAGGTTTGCTGCTGCTGTCTGTTTTTCTATGTCATAATATACTTGTACTTGAATACACATGCTTTCATTATCTCTCAAAGATGATCCTACTGTTATTAAGCATAAAATGGGACTTCGCTGGATGTTAGAGGTTATCAGATGTAATCTATCTCTTTTCTGCTCCCAGGTCAATCAAGAGAAAGAAGTTTGATGACGAGTTAGTGGAGAGCAGCCTGGCAAAGTCCTCCACGAGGATGAAGGGCCCGCCTGTCATAGAGCCAATCCGCTGCTCCGGGAGTGAACCTTCATCCAATGAGAAGAAAAAGGTACCAGTGAGCTGGTGAGCCAGGTGGATGAGAAACGAGGCAGAGAGTTTAAACGTTTAGAGTTTCTCTTGATCGCTTGAACGGATAGATTACAATGTTGTTCAGTGTCCTCCTGGCTGCCTGAGAGTGATTTCCATGAGCCTCATTGAGCCTTTTTCATGGTTGCCTGTGGTGAGGTGTCCAAGTCCAGCAGCACTCTGACGCCGCCCCTCACCATGGTGATCACCCCCCCAGCCATCACCAAGAGGCTGAAGAAGAGCAAGCAGCCTCTGCAGATCACTAAGGACCTGGGCCGCTGGAAACCCACAGACGACCTGCTGCTCATCAACGCTGTGCTACAGGTGACTGGCCAAGGGGGAATGAATGTGAACGTGTGAATGTGAATGTTGGTGGTGGTCGGAGGGGCCGTAGGCGCTGATTGGCAGCCACGCTTCTGTCAGTCTGCCCCAGGGCAGCTGTGGCTACAGATGTATCTTACCACCACCGGGATGACTGTGTCTGAATGAATACTGGACTCTGTAAAGCGCTCTGGGTATCATGAAGGGCGCTATATAAATCCAACTTGATTAATTGATTGATTGATTGATTGATTGAGAATAAGCAGCGCAGGGTTTTTCACAGGACTGGAGTGTAGCCATGGAGTGAGGGGAGGGGGGGGGGGTTGACAAGGCAAGAAGTGTGATCTAGCTAGCTAGCTTCAGCTTGCATCGCCTGTTGCTAGCTACCATAAGTCAAATGAGACAAGCAGTTAGCGTAGTAAGCTCCGCCTCCGTTACAGCTAGGTCTGTATGGGAAACGCAGGTAATTATAACTCTAGAAATGGCACTGAGCTGTGTATGATTGACTTCGATTATGACTTATTCGAAGGTGTCGTTTGTCCAGTTTGACATTGCACTGTTGTAAGCAGTTTTGATTTACTGTGTGTGTGTGTGTGTGTGTGTGTGTGTGTGTGTGTGTGTCCAGACCACAGACCTGACCTCAGTCCACCTGGGGGTGAAGTTCAGCTGTCGTTTCACCCTGAGGGAGATCCAGGAGCGGTGGTACGCTCTCCTCTACGATCCCGTCATCTCAAAGTAAGAGCGCCTGTTCTACCGCTCCACTCTCTCGTCCCCCCTTTTCTGTCTCTGTCTGTCCATCCGTCTGTCTGCCTCTCCCTAGTCTTAACAGTCCTAAGTCTGGACCCTAATCCTCCTGCTAAACACCACCAAGGTCATGTGGTTCGGTAGGAAGGGTTCTGTACCCCTTCCACCCTGAGATACCCTGGACAGGGCTATCCTGGACCAGGTCACTGAATATATGACCTGGTACCTGGCTAGACAGCACTTTGACCTTCTCACCATATCAGCAGGTTACAGTCTAAGATCAAAACCAAACGTGGCTTTTTGTACAGAATGCGCTCCACCTTCACTCCTTCACATACCTTTTTAATATTGCTTTTATCACATAACTTTACTTGTATTAATATCTTAAAAGTGTTCTTTATTTTTATTCTCTGTTTTTCATTTTTTATGCTATTTTATATTATTTGTTTCTTTTAAATCAGTTCTCACTGTGTTTACATGATTTAAATTAACGTTGAGCCCCCCCCCACACACACACACACACACACATGTCCGTTTTGCCTTTTGCCTGGCCACTCACGTAAAATAAGAATTTGTTCTTAACGGCTTACCTGGTTAAATAAAAACGATCACAAAAGCAATCATCACATGTGAAGGTGCTCAGCGCTTGGTCACTCAGCCTCCACTGTCTCCATGTTCAGACTGTCATGGCAGGCGATGCGCCAGCTCCATCCAGAGGCCATTTCTGCCATCCAGAGCAAGGCTCTCTTCAGTCAGGCGGAGGAGGTGCTGCTGGCAAAGATTGGCTCAGTGAGTGAATGAAATCTAATATGTTTGTGCACTTTTGGAAAACCTTTAGCGGTCAATCACCAGTCTTTACCCAATGCAAAAGCTAATTATGCTCACTAAGCATTCATTAGGCAAGTGTTTGTGTAAACTACCTCGTGTCAGTTTCTATGTTTGAGTTAGTTAACAATTGTATTGTTGTTTATTTGAACAGACCAGTCAGCCCAAACTGGAGGTGTTCCAGGAGCTGCTGAGTAAGCACCCTGGCGTGTTCTACCCCTCCCGCACACCCAAGAGCCTGCTGGTGCACTGGCAGCTGCTCCGACAGTACTACCTGCTGGAGGACCAGAGCGGTGAGGAGCCCTCACTCACCTGGCTGCCATGATGAGAAGCTCAACCTGTTTAGAATTGGGGGGCCAAGCAGCGAAGCACCCTAAGCGATTCTATGTTTTCTTCTTCTTCTTATTCTTCCGCAATGGGAGTCGATGGCAGCCCATAGAACCATATGGTAAAGAGTTGTGAAATTTGGCATACTCATTCAGTACAGTGCCATGACCCTCCTGACCAAGTCTCATGTCCACACCTCAAACCCTCTAGCGCCACCAACGTGTCAAGGTTGGAGGTGCGTTTGTGCACGCAACTTTTGACCTGTAAGCCTGATATTCAAAAACGATTCCTTGGCTCAAGCCGAGTTCAACGCACCCTATGACATCATTGTCCGCCATATTGGATTTCCCGCCATTTTGGATTTAGTGAAAAACACTTAAAATGTATCTCCTCCTAGGAATTTCGACCAATCTGCATGTCCCTCAATTTACACAATCTAGGGACCAATATCTAAAGATCTAATTCGGCAAAAGTTTGAAAAGTCAAAAGTCAGAGATACGGCGAGTCAATGAAGATTGCAGAGGGTGTGGCTTTTCACATAAAGGTGTGTAACTTCTGAACGGTTCGACCAGACATCACCATATGTTGTTTGCCTATCAACACCCATGGAAAGAGGGTACACCTCCGTTACTGGGCTGATCAAACAAAATGGGGGCGCTATAGCTCTATAACTATAGCCTATTTGTCTTTGATTCCCTGCTTGGCCCCCATATCGCTGCTTGCAGCTATATTTTAATGTTGAGTTCTTCCTTAAACCTACCATTAGTGAGTTTCTGTCCGTAATGTGTTGCAGTCCAACCTCTCCCCAAAGGCGACCAGGTCCTCAATTTCTCTGATGCTGAACAGATGGTCGACGATGCAAAGCTAAAGTAAGCCAGCCGCTCTACATTCTGAGTACAGTTCAGTGAGATAGATATGACCTTCACAGACCTTCCTGTGTCTGACCTTCTGGTGTGTGTCCTGACCTAGGGAGAGCAGAGACGAGGTCCTGGAGCACGGTGAGTGACCCAGACCTGAGAACTGCTGCTGTGTGTAGCCGTGTGTGTGTGTTGTGTGAATATCACCTCCTGTGTGTGTGTAGCCATGTGTGTTGTGTGAATATGACCTTCTTTGTGTGTGTGTAGCCGTGTGTGTGTGTTGTGTGAATATCACCTCCTGTTGTGTGTGTAGCCATGTGTGTGTGTTTGAATATCACCTCCTGTGTGTGTGTAGCCGTGTGTGTATGTTGTGTGAATATGACCTCCTTTGTGTGTGTAGCCGTGTGTGTGTGTTGTGTGAATACAACCTCCTTTGTGTCCGTAGCCGTGTGTGGGTTGTGTGAATATGACCTGTGTGTGTGTGTAGCTGAGCGATGTGTGTGTTGTGTGAGTTCGATGACCTGTGTGTGTGTAGCCGTGTGTGTTGTGTGAATATGACGGCCTGTGTGTGTGTAGCCGTGTGTGTGTGTGTTGTGTGAATACGACCTCCTGTGTGTATATGTTGTGTGTGTGTAGCCGTGTGTGTATGTTGTGTGTAGTCGTGTGTTTCTGTTGTGTGTGTGTACCCGTGTGTATGTGTTATGTGAATATGACCTCCTGTGTGTGTAGCCGAGGTACAACGAAATTAAAATAGGCTCAACTTTGGTGCGCAGGACAACATACAACAATACAAACACATCACACAATAGTAAGAACATGACCTGTGTGTGTGTAGCTATGTGTGTGTATTGTGTGAATATGACCTCCTGTGTGTATGTAGCCGTGTGTATTGTGTGAATATGACCTCCTGTGTGTGTAGCCGAGGTACAACGAAATTAAAATAGGCTCAACTTTGGTGCGCAGGACAACATACAACAATACAAACACATCACACAATAGTAAGAAAATGACCTGTGTGTGTGTAGCTATGTGTGTGTATTGTGTGAATATGACCTCCTGTGTGTATGTAGCCGTGTGTATTGTGTGAATATGACCTCCCGTGTGTGTATGTTGTTTGAATATGACCGTGTGTGTGTGTGTGTTGTGTGAATATGACCTCCTGTGTGTATGTAGCCGTTCGTGTTGTGCGAATATGACCTCCCGTGTGTGTATGTTGTTTGAATATGACCGTGTGTGTGTGTGTGTGTGTGTGTGTGTGTGTGTGTGTGTGTGTGTGTGTGTGTGTGTGTGATGTGAATACGACCTCCCTTGTTGAATCTCCTCAGAGCTGATGATCTCTGACCGGCACCAGAAGAGGGAGATCCGTCAGCTGGAGCAGGAGCTGCCGCGCTGGCAGGTTCTGGTGGACAGCATCACTGGTGAGAGCACTGAGGGTCACATCTCTGTTAAAGTCGCACTGAAACGGACGTTTGAGATCATCTAACTTCCGTAGTTTGACGTATTTCCGACGCAAACAAGCTATGAGGGTAGGACATGCGTTTAGAGGAATTTAATTGGAACATTGACAAGTGGACGGGTTTTAAGAACTTTAGACAGATTCGATAGAAGGAGAGCGTTGATTGACGGGTGGATGTCGTGAGATTATTGGCCTAAAATCGAAGGTACCTGTTGTCGTCAATGCACGTGACCTACCGTTTTCCAGGAAGTAAGAAATTATATACTTTTATATAAGATTACAACAAAAGTAGAATTTTGTAAAAAAAAATTGGCATACATCGTTGAATAGGTGAACACTATGACCAATTATGTGAACCAAAATGGGACAGAATGCTTTTTTTCATTTCAGTGCGACTTTAAACTATGTGCCTTTTTAAGAGTTTAATGTTTGTTTGTTTGTTGGTTTCTTTCTCAGGGATGAACTCTCCAGACTTTGACAACCAGACACTGGCAGCACTCCGAGGCCGCATGGTCCGGTACCTTATGAGGTCACGAGAGGTCAGCAGTGAGGCTTTCATGACCTGCACCCATACATACAGATGCCGTATTGTTAAATTAATGTTCTCCTCCTAAGTGTTGTGCGACATTGGCTATCTTAGCCTTATCTTAGCTGGTATCTCTATGGAGTATGGCTATCTTAGCTGGTGTATGGCTATCTTAGCTGGTATCTCTATGGAGTATGGCTATCTTAGCTGGTATCTCTATGGAGTAAGGCTATCTTAGCTGGTATCTCTATGGAGTAAGGCTATCTTAGCTGGTATCTCTATGGAGTAAGGCTATCTTAGCTGGTATCACTATGGAGTAAGGCTATCTTAGCTGGTATCTCTATGGAGTATGGCTATCTTAGCTGGTATCTCTATGGAGTAAGGCTATCTTAGCTGGTATCTCTATGGAGTAAGGCTATCTTAGCTGGTATCTCTATGGAGTAAGGCTATCTTAGCTGGTATCACTATGGAGTAAGGCTATCTTAGCTGGTATCTCTATGGAGTATGGCTATCTTAGCTGGTATCTCTATGGAGTATGGCTATCTTAGCTGGTATCTCTATGGAGTAAGGCTATCTTAGCTGGTATCTCTATGGAGTAAGGCTATCTTAGCTGGTATCTAAGGAGTAAGGCTATCTTAGCTGGTATCTAAGGAGTAAGGCTATCTTAGCTGGTATCTCTATGGAGTAAGGCTATCTTAGCTGGTATCTAAGGAGTAAGGCTATCTTAGCTGGTATCTCTATGGAGTATGGCTATCTTAGCTGGTATCTCTATGGAGTAAGGCTACTGGTTACTCTCTATGGAGTAAGGTTACTGTGGTGCAGTCATTTACAGGCTTTTCCATAGTATTTTGGCAGAGAATATGAAACTGGCATCACCTAAGTTTGAACATTGTGGTCAGAGTTGTTTTCCAGAGGAATCTATCTAAAACAGGGCTGCCAATTTAATGTGTTAATTATTTTTATTAATCACTTTTAAGGGCTTAATGGAAGCATTGCAAATTACATCCAATGCAGCTACAAGCCGCCATCAAGAGGCACAATAGTTTCAAAAGTCCAGGGACGTATTGGTGCAAGCTGAATTATGTTGCTCTGATTGATTGATTGATTGATTGATAGCCTGACACAAGATATTGCAAATAATAATTGAATAAAACAATATATTGGCTTCTAAAGCCACCTTTTGTAATGTAATGTTTTACTCGTCTACCACAATCATGTAATGTCTTTTAATTGAAATATCTTCATTTGGGGGCATTTCCTTGCAAAAAATGATATATGCAATTCATTGACGTGATTCTCATGTCCTGGTCCAATGATAGTTTGCTCACACGGTTTCTTTACAAACACTTTAATAAGACGCTTATCTGCCTCTCCTCTGTCAGATCACCCTGGGCAGGGCCACCAAAGACCAGCAGATAGATGTGGATCTCTCTCTGGAGGGACCGGCCTGGAAGATATCCAGGAAACAAGGTGGTCACTCTCCTATATTGATCCTAACCTACCCTATTATAGGCTTGTTATATTGATCCTAACCCTACCCTATTATAGGCTTGTTATATTGATCCTAACTCTACCCTAGTAGGCTTGTTATATTGATCCTAACCCTACCCTATTATAGGCTTGTTATATTGATCCTAACCCTACCCTATTATAGGCTTGTTATATTGATCCTAACCCTACCCTATTATAGGCTTGTTATATTGATCCTAACCCTACCCTATTATAGGCTTGTTATATTGATCCTAACCCTACCCTATTATAGGCTTGTTATATTGATCCTAACCCTACCCTATTATAGGCTTGTTATATTGATCCTAACCCTAACCCTACCCTACTATAGGCTTGTTATATTGATCCTAACCCTAACCTTACCCTATTAGTTCCCCATGAAACCACCAGTGAAGAGACATGCGTATTTACATGCATGCATACTGTACATAATGTGAAGCTCACCTTACAGCACCTGTTCTAAATGTCAACGTTTGGATGTTTTTTTGCAGGGATCATTAAGCTGAAGAACAATGGGGACTTCTTCATCGCCAACGAGGGCCGCAGACCCATATACATAGATGGCAGACCAGTCTTGTCTGGCAACAAGTGGAAACTCAACAACAACTCAGTAGTGGAGGTATGTGGAGCGAGCGTTATAATGGTCTTGTGAAGGGATATGACTGCTAATATAGGGGCGGCTGTAGCTCAGTTGGTAGAGCGGGTCGTTCAGTGATCGAAGGGTCAGTGGTTCGAATCCCAGCTCCAACTGTCCACATGTCGAAGTGTCCTTGAGCAAGACTCCTAACCCCAAATTGCTCCCAATGAGCAGGTTAGCACCTTGCATGGCAGCTACCGCCATTGGTGTGTGAATGTGTGTGTGAATGGGTGAATGAGAGGCCATTGTAAAACGCTTTGAGTGCCGCTAAGGTGGAAAAGCGCTATATAAGTGCAGTCCATTTACCATTTAATAAGAAAACGTGTAATTTCTCGAGGTGTGATGGACATTTCTGTCTCCTCAGATTGCAGGACTTCGATTTGTGTTCCTCATCAACCAGGAGCTGATCTCTCTCATCAAAGCAGAAGCAGCCAAGATGAGCCAGCAGTGAGAGTGTGGGGTCTCAACAGCATCTGTGTCCAGCAGCTATTCTGTATGGAGCAACCACATTGGCCTTTCTGGCACAGCCTGTGTGCCAACAGCCACCAGACAGACATTGGCCCTCAGACCTGACAATAAATCAGCTGTTGTGGCCGTGGTCATATCGGGGTAAATGATCAGGATACGAGTTTGCGCAGACACAGAATCAACAGTTTGAAACGTTGGTTTACCTGTGTTGCAACTCTGCCGGGTGTATGTGGAGTCTTTGGGTAATGCCATCTATACAACCCTCACTGACACTCATAATAGGACTGGATCACCAATGGTTGGTTCACTGTAATCGAACTGGATCACCATGGTTGGTGTTCTTTTCATCTTTAGACTGGGATTCATGAGGAGGGTTCTATGGTGCCTGCATTAGTTTGGGACCTCATTCCGTTTCAGTAGTTGTATATACCTCATATGTGAACCATGTGTTTATTGTAACATGCCATGTTTGTTTGAGTCTTTTTACTGGCCCTAATTGGTTAATTGGTTTAAGTGTTAAGTGTTCAATAAACTAACTGATGACATCCCATAGTTTCCTACCCTCGTGGGACCATCATGAACTCGGAGATCAGTAAAGTGCTGCCTCCCTACAATATACTTGCACCAATTATAGAATAGAAAGTTTATTTGCCATGTGTAAAAAGTACGGGTACAGATACATTGGAATTATTGTCCTCCCATCCTCATCTACTTATCCCATCCGATCATGGATGACGATGTCTGTGTCCCTGATGTAGGCAGTGCGATTAGATAATGTTCAAGTATACAGGTGCATCTCAAAAAAGTAGAATATCATGGATTCATTCATCAAGTTAATTATTTTCTTGTCATTTCATGCAAAAAGTGAAAGATATATTCTAGATTGATTCCACATAAAGTGAAATATGTCTTTTTTTTATTACAGCTTAAAGCTCATGAAAATCAAAAAAACAGTATCTCAAAATAGAATATTACATAAGACCAATCAAAAAAGGATTTATAATAAAGAAATGTCGACCTTCTGTAAAGCCCCAACAATGCACACAAGCTTGAGGCCGCTATCAAAGCAACATGGGCTACATCAGAACAACACCTCAGCAGTGCCACAGGCGGATCGCCTCCATGCCACACTGCATTGATGCAGTTATTCCTGCAAAAGGAGCCCTGACCAAGTATTGAGTGATAAATTAACAAACTTCTCAGAAGGTCAACATTTCTGTTTCATGCAGTGCATCCGGAAAGTATTCATATCCCTTCACTTTTTCCACAGTTTATGTTACAGCCTTATTCCAAAATTGATTAAATTCATTTTTTTAATCAAAATTCTACAACCAATACCCCATAATGACAAAGTGAAAAAAATGTTTTTAATTTTTGCAAATTTATTAAAAATAAAACATTCAAATATCAAATGTGCATATGTATTCACTCCCTTTACTCAATACTTTGTTGAAGCACATTTGGCAGCAATTACAGCCTCAAGTCTTCTTGAGTATGATGCTAGCTTATCACACCTATTTTTAGGCAGTTTCTCCCATTCTTTCTTTGCAGATCCTCTCAAGCTCCATCAGGTTGGATGGGGAGCATCAGTGCACAGCCATTTTCAGATCTCTCCAGAGATGTTCAATCAGGTTCACGTCTGGGCTCTGGCTGGGCCTCTCAAGGACATTCACAGACTTGTCCCGAAGCCACACTTTTCTTATCTTGGCTGTGTGCTTAGGGTTGTTGTCCTGTTGGAAGGTAAACTTTCGTGCCAGTCTGAGGACCAGAGGAGCAGGTTTTCATCAAGGATCTCTCTGTACATTACTGCGTTCATCTTTCCCTTTGCTTTCAAGACTGCCAGAGTCACCCCACTCCTGAAGTAACCATCTCTCGACCCCTCTGATGTCAAAACCTACAGACCGGTTTCCCTTCTATCGTTTCTATCTAAAACACTTGAATGTGCTTGAATCTTTAACCAACTAGAACGACCTCCTAGACCCCCACCAGTCCGGGTTCAAGGCTGGCCACTCGACAGAGACCGCCCTCCTTGCAGTGATGCAGTCACCCTTTTATACTATCTATTAGTGTAAAATAAACACACAGCAATGTAAAATATTAACATTTATTCAAAACGAAGCATCATTCCCTCAATTCCGCCAAGAAAAATAGTTCCCCTAACAAAAGGGTTGCCAAGCAACAACAACAACTACAATGCATTGGATCAAACGGGAGGCGCATTAATACTGAAAATGGAATGATATGTGGTCCCAGGTGTGTGTTACAAAGTATTTTAACACGGCTTCCAGCCAATCAGAATCAAAAACCAGAACTAACCGTTGTATAAAAAGTATTACCAATTGCTTAATTCTACAACGGAGAATTTGGATACTTGATTCTGATTGGCTAGCAGCAATGGTAAAATACTCTGTAACCCACGGCTGCGACCGCATAACAATTAGTATTAATGCGCCGTCAATCTCATTGACGAGGCCATTGATAAAATCAAGCGGTAGTTTATGCTTCAACATCACAATCTCGTTAAACCACGAGTCAGACCGGGAGGGGGTCTACTACCACCTTTTTCTACTACCACTTTTTAATCTTGATTTAATCCCGATTTGAACCTCTTTTTTTTTTTTTTAAGGTGGACCAGATAATTCCAAACGGGTTCTGAGAAACGGGTTCTAACTTTAGCCTTGTTCAAATCGGGACGTCTGGTCGCCATAAGATAAGGCCTCCTCTGAGCATCTCACAGGTTGTTATCATGTGATTAAAACCTATTGAGATAAGCCTGTCTTTGTGGTACTTTATCTCAAGTTAAATATTACCTAATGTAGTATAAGTGTAAGTTAGGCTACTGCTACTGTATGGTGTCTTCAGTAGGCTACTGCATATGCATGGTGCCTTTTCCTCAATGGAAATCTGACTCCAAAAAGCATCATGATAATATTTAATAATAAATAACAATAATAATCCAGTTTGATTTCCAAAACATGGTTTGCACACTGCTGCGTAACATTTGTAACCAACAAAGAGGACTATTTGTATCCTAGGCAGAGGAGTTGTTTTCGTGCTGACGTAATGCACCCTACGTGGGTGCAGAGCTATCTCTGTCACACGCCGGCTGTTTACGTTACATAGAGAGAAGAGCTCCATCCCGTATCTGTCATGCAAGGAGGTTGTAAGCGACATCTCCGGAATTAAAAGTATATTAAGAGAAATACACTAAACTAAGGTGAGTATTGCACATCTCATCGTGCCAATGCACATCATTAACGAGCTTAGCTTGCTAGACTAGCGTGGTGTGACAGACGAGCTGGGCTCATGTAGATCGTAGCCATAGAAAGCTGGATAAATGAGTTGGAGATTGTGGTGCCACGAGTTTTGAGATCTGCTCGTTTGTTTTGCTAAAGTTTTAGCTGGCTTTTTACTAGCTTTCAACGTTTGACTAACTTTTTCCACACGTGGCACAGGTCCTGTCTCATATTCATGCTGAACTAATGTGGGCTTCTGTCAGAAACAGTGACTTTTGGGGAAACCCAAAAGTCTTAGTCATGATTGGTTCATTTGCCAAAGTCATGCTATCTGTTTCTGACAGAAGCATTCGTTGGTCTAGTTAAGCACCAGCTAATGAGGAATAAACCTAGCAACCTATGTTGTGACAGGCTCAGATCATCTATCGACAATTCATTTACGAAACTGAAGGAAAAAAAGTCATTTTCAGAGGTAAGAGAGCATAAGCAGTCCCCCTAAACCTTCAATCCCTGAACCATCACAGACTTATTGATTCACCTGTTAAAGTGTTTGAGTGCGAGAGGCTGCAAGTGGTCTAAATGGAATTTAAAAAGGGATGAGACATCACGTTATGCTGACGCCAAAACATTTCTTACTATTGTGGGTTTGGGGCTTTTTATTTTACGTTATGTTTTTCTTGTAGGCCTACCTGTAAATTAGTTTTGGACATAGTCAAATCCTCTTTACATTATCACAACCCTCTGTGTTACCCTCAAAACATTTGTCAAATCAAACTTTATTTGTATAGTGCATTTCATACCCAGAGGCAACACAATGCGCTTTACAGAGAGCAATAGGGGGTTGGGTCTATATATTCCAGAGGGAAGTAAAAAAACAGTTTCCCCCTGGGCCAGAAAGGTGAGCTTTAAAAATTCTTCCCTGACCTCTCTCTACGAGACGAGCAAGCTCCTGTAAAATGTTTGTCTATTGGCTAAGAACATTTACAGAGCAATAAACATGGGCTATATACTTAATAAAAGAGACATGACTAACTGTCATGCAAATAGTTACAGAGAAGTTGCCTACATGGTAGGCCATTATGTGTTAGCTGTCCTGTAGTCTGTAATATGATATTTAAGTGAATCATATAACAAAGCACAGTAAGCACTTTCCAAAAAGTATTTACTCAAGAATGACAACACGCATTTCTGCACCTCACAACTCTTTCTGGGGCGGCTGTGGTTCGTACTACTACTACTACTACGTAGGGTTGGCGGTTCGAATCCTGTCCACATGTCGAAGTGTCCTTGGGCAAGACATTGAACCCCCAAATTGCTCCCAATGAGCAGGTTAGCACCTTGCATGGCAGCTGCCGCCATTGTTGTGTGAATGTGTATGTGAATGGGTGAATGAGAGGCCATTTTAAAGCACTTTGGATAAGTGTAGTCTATTTGCCATTTACCATCTTTCCATATTCATGTTGGAAATCTCAATTCAAAGAAGACTTCACTGAGATGGATGATTAATGTCATGCAGCTTTTAACTGAGGAATCATATGATTTATGGCAACAGAAATCGATGTAATTTAGAACCATAGCCTACATATTTTCAAACAAATCAAATTATACAAACCCATAAGGTTGATAACCAATACATAAAAATATTGAAACCAAAATGATTATAAAGCTACTTGTGCAGATAAGCAAGTCCTCTCATGCACTTGACGATTTGACAATGAGACAGCCCTAAGCCCTCGCACTTAGCGGAAACCTCCGTCAAAGTCTGTCAGTCCGTAAGGGTGGACATTGGGACTGGGCCTAACTTTGAAGTCCCTTAATCTTTAACAGCCTCCTGCCTGCTGCAGGTTCACGCCCCGTGTTTTTACTTGTTGGCCCCTGATTGGTCAATTGAGGAGGAGTTGAAGGGGGTTTGGAAATCCAATTGGTTCCTAGAGAGGCAACATTTGTGGGCAAAGTTGCACTGAGCCACAGTGTTGGATATAGTGGGAATACCTTCATGTGTTGCAATACTTTTTATATGCATATCTGTTTTCTACACAGTCCCATGGGTTTAACACCTATAGTGGTTCACCCTCACATTGAGTTTCCATAAGGTTTTTGCTCTAAATATTTTTCTCAATGCAACACTCTGATCTGATGGGTTTGTCAAGCATGTCATGATGCTTTAAAATGTTCAACAGGATAATAAGGATGCTTTTCAGCAGAACGGGAGTAGATGGGGGTCATTGTGGGTAAACCGTGTTTACGACAAGGAACTCGTGATTCAATCACCTGGTTACACATGCTGGCCTTTACTGGCAGATAGTACAGACATGTAGGGCTGCTCGATTATGGCAAAAATCATAATCACGATTATTTTGATTGATATTGAGATCACGATTATTTAACACGATTATTCATAGAATTTTTTTTAATCAAAGGTTTTAACATTTTCTCAACATATCAAATTATACATTGACTTTGATAACAATTGATTTATTAAATGTTGACAGAGGCTTTTCTTTTTAACAATGTTCTTTGGATTAGATACATTTCTCCCATGGGAGACAAATAGTGAACCTTGACCTTGAGGTCAAGCACAGTATAGCTCTGCAGTGTAGGGTGCACTTGATTTGTGCAAAATCGTTTTATGGCGATTATTTTGTTTTAATGATCGTTGACAGCCCAAATCTTAATCTATATTAAAATCCGATTAATCGAGCAGCCCTACAGACATGTCTGTTACAGTATATCAGCTCAAATACTGACATTTCACTCACCACACAGCTTGGATACAATCACACAGTGAACATGTTATCCAACACTAATAGGTAGGGGTGTCACGATTCTCAAACCCACAATTCAATTTGATTTTCAATATTAAGTTCACTTTTCAATTTGATTTTCAATTTTTGAACAGCGCTGACGTTTCTGCTGTAGGTTGATTTTATTAAACAAACAGAACAGCATTGACGTTTATGTCATGGGCTGTTAGCAGTCTGTCTTTTCCCCATTCAAGTACAACAGTTCTTTCCACTCACTGGTTCCCTCTGAACACATTTCTCCTAGGAAAGCAGAGACCCCCTCATCTTCCCTCCCTGACTGTCTGTGTCATGTCATGGACTCTCCCAGTTGACCTACAGTACATCTCTTAGCAAAGTGTCCATTTCTATGACACCATCCCGTGCGGGGCATTCTTTCCGAAGGAATTTCCTCACATTTCCACGTCTGTTGCACCCTGCCAGGTGACCTCCTTTTCTTTAGTCACCTTCTGCCCCCTATAGTCACCTTCTGCCCCCTATAGTCACCTTCTGCCCCCTATAGTGTATAGGGCTGGGTTTAAAAAATCGATTCATCGATTCTGAATCAAATGATTCAGAATCGATTCATGAATCCCAAAATCAATCTTTTATTTAATGAATGAATGAATAAATGAAGGAATGAATAGTTCATTAATTCATTCAATGATTCATTCATTTATTCATTTTTGGAAATCGGTATCGATACCCAGCCCTAGTATTGATGTGTTGCATAACTTGGCAGTCATGCAATTAAGGTTACAGCTAAAAAAAACAGGCTTTAGTAACACTAACCGAATCGATATTGAATCAAATCGAATCGAATTGAATCGGGATAATCGATTCCGAACCTTGTGAATCGGAATCGAATCGATTCTTGAATTTCGACTCGATACCCAGCCCTAATAGTGTATCATCTCCACCTGTCCTGTAGCCTGCTAATCCGTTTTTTTCTTTATAATCTGTTTCAATTCGTCTTCACTGTCGTCATTTTACTGTTTCTCCATTGTCACTTCTGACACCACCAGGCTTTGCCTGTTAACTATAATAATGAAGAGACATACTCCAGTATAATAAAACTGTTTTTCTCAAACTAGGAAATAGTACTACTATTATTCCTCATTACAGAACAGAGGCGGGCCGCCTCTCCACGGCAGCGGTAAGGGAAACACTGATGACTGTCATCTTTATTCTCCTCAGACCACCAATGCAATGCTGCTCTACAGACCCTGTCAAGCCCTGACCAGAGCTGGTCTCCTCCAGACTCAGAGGTACGTCTCACCACAGACACGCTAACCCATTAGCCAGCTAGCACCACAGACACAGTGACCTCTCCCATTAGCCAGCTAGCACCACAGACATGGTGACCTCTCCCATTAGCCAGCTAGCACCACAGACACGGTGACTTCTCCCATTAGCCAGCTAGCACCACAGACACAGTGACCTCTCCCATTAGCCAGCTAGCACCACAGACACAGTGACCTCTCCCATTAGCCAGCTAGCACCACAGACACAGTGACCTCTCCCATTAGCCAGCTAGCACCACAGACACAGTGACCTCTCCCATTAGCCAGCTAGCACCACAGACACAGTGACCTCTCCCATTAGCCAGCTAGCACCACAGACACAGTGACCTCTCGGCCTCAGAGATTCTCATGAAACTCCTTGACCATTGTATTTCTCAAAGAAATAAATTATTTAAAAAGATTCAATTACATTATTATACAGTATTTCACTAAAGGTACAGTATGCTTTGTCCTATGATGGTTGTAATATAAGTTTAGTGGCAGACTTTAGTCCTGCCCAGTCGATTTGATTTGATTTGAAAGGTCTACATTTACAGTAACAGACAATAAAGGCTGGACTCATCCCAGATCCCATTTCCACTGAAGACTCTCAGCCGGTTAATCATTTCCAAGTAGGAGCAGTAAGGAAACTTCCTTACCTAGCAGCCTCCGGCAAGGAGATGGACCTGTTTAAGGCTGACAGCCATGTTAACATGATGAAGCTAGGCTTACAGCCATGTTAACAGGATGAAGCTAGGCTTACAGCCATGTTAACATGATGAAGCTAGGCTAACAGCCATGTTAACATGATGAAGCTAGGCTTACAGCCATGTGAACAGGATGAAGCTAGGCTTACAGACATGTTAACAGGATGAAGCTAGGCTTATAGACATGTTAACATGATGAAGCTAGGCTTACAGCCATTAACACGATGAAGCTAGGCTTACAGCCATGTTAACAGGATGAAGCTAGGCTTACAGACATGTTAACAGGATGAAGCTAGGCTGACAGCCATGTGAACAGGATGAAGCTAGGCTTAATATGATGAAGCTAGGCTTACAGACATGTTAACAGGAAGCTGAGCTGTTTACTCGACCCCTGACCTTGGATGTGGCACCCTTTTGGAAGGTATATAAGGGTAGGGCTGCACAATTAATCGTGAATTATGACCGTTTTATGATCGTGAATTATAATCGTGAATTAATCGCGATTATGACCTCCGAGATTAACTAATCGCAAAAGGCCGCAATTAATGTGATTAATAATGCTTTGAATTGAGTGTGCTAGGACATCACGGATGAATCACAGGCGCTTATGCTGTCTGACCAATCACATGCGTTCCCGCTGAGTGCGCTGTGCGCAGCAATTTCACTGAGAAGACAGATAGCAGTAGGTCAAGACAAGTGTCACGAGTACCTGCAGCCGTGAGTAGTGAAAAAATTAGAGAAAACGAGGTCAGTGAGTTAGTAGCAAGAAAGGGATCAACGTCCGTGATTTGGGAGCATTTTGATTATTATATATTAATATTATATATTAAATATTAATCACAATTATTAATTGCAGTTACCATTTTGAAGCAAATAATCGCAATTATTATCTTTTGTCATAATCGTGCAGCCCTAATATAAGGGCACTTCCCTGCCTAACCATGTTACTGCTTGTCAATTAAGTTGATTAATACAAATCTAATAGAGGATGTCTTTTGTGCTATTGAATAAGTCGTATGTGATGAGACTCATTAGTCATTCTCTTGGAGCCTAATGGTTGCACCCATGAGTCTTAGCGATAACACACTTCCTGGGTGTCAGATAAGGAAATTGTGACTTGTTGTTTCTTGCAGGTTAACTCTGCTGCAGGGTGCGGTCCATCCAGCACTGGGGTGCGCCCGCTGGCACAGCGGCCATGGGGGTCAGGGATCGGGTCAGGGGTCGGGTCAGTACCGGCGCTCCCCCAGCCTCACGTGGAGACACGCCCTGGCAGGGTTGCTGGCAGGGACAGGCGCCGTGGTGGCCTACGGCCTCCGCCACAGCCAGGTGAGGGGGCGGAGCCAATCAGAGTGGATGTTAAGATGGATAGTAGGAGGGGAGAGAAATACTGTTGCCAAAATAACAGACAATACAGGCATTGAAGGACATCGAGTACATGAGCTGTGTTCGGAATCGCTCCCTATTCACTCTGTAGTGCACTATATAGGGCGTCAGCCATTTTGTTTGTAGTGTCCGAATTCTCCACGGAATTTTCGTTCCCTATATAGTCCACTATTTATTACCCACAATTCACCTTGATTTGCAGGGAACAGCGCATGTACCCTACATTTTCTCCGTTCCCTAGGTAGTTCACTACATGGTGAACCCTATATAGGGAATAGGGAGTGAGGGAACGAGGGAGCGATTCTGAACACAGCTCTGGTGTCCAGTTTGAAGGACATCAAGGACATGGTGTCCAGTAATGTGTTTACAGTCTTTTACAGTCTCTTGTTTTCTGGTGGATGTACTACAACAATCCTCCCGCCTAAGCTTATTGTATTATATTATATTGCACTGTATTTTAGATTGCTATTCTTGCACTTTGCCTTCAGCACTAGATTATGCTCTTAGTCACTTGTTTTAGAGAGAAGATGCACTTGTGAGTTCTGGCAAGTAGTAGTACATTGGCTCTTCCTAAATGCAATTATTGTTAGTCGCTTTGGATAAAAGCGTCTGCTAAATGACTCTAATGTAATGTGATGTTTGTCTGTGTTCTCTGTAGGCTGAGCGTGCGGCCACCTCCACCACGGTGGTCCAGGACTCGCCCCTGCCCATCTACACCCAGGACCAGGTCACCAAGCACTGCTCCATGGAGGACGGCGTGTGGGTCACCTACAAGGGCAGCGTTTACGACGTCACCCAGTTTGTGTCCATGCACCCTGGCGGTGACAAGATCCTGCTGGCGGCAGGCAAGGACCTGGAGCCCTTCTGGGCGCTGTACGCCGTGCACAGCCAGAGCCATGTGCTGGACATCCTCTCAGAGTACAAGGTAGTGCTGCTGGCTACAGTACAGTGGCTACAGTTGTAGCCCCCCACCTTTTATAGAAAAAAACAACATTTTCAATCAATCAATCAATCAAAGCTTTATTTGTGTAGCGCATTTCATACCCAGAGGCAACACAATGCGCTTTACAGAGAACAAGGGAGGTGGGCATACGACCCACTCTCTACATATTCCAGAGGGAAGCAAAAAAACAGTAATCACCCGGGGGCCAGATAAGTGAGCTGTAAAAATTCTTCCCTGACCCCTCTCAACAAGGCGATGGAGCAAGCTCCAGGAGTATGTTTGTCTACCGGCTAAGAACATTTATAAAGCAGTACATTACATTAAATTACATTTTGCACTCATCTCCACCGATATCCACTCAGCTTTTTTGGTGTCCACTAGCCTGGCTTCGCGACCTTTATCACTTGAGCTCACAAGCTGTGTTTCTATCATGGAGAGAGATCACGTGATCAGGGCCACAAAGCCAGGCTAGTGGACATTGTTGGATATGTGCTATTAAAGTGCAAAAAGTGCTTTTTATATAAAAGGTGGGGGGCAGCAACTGTAGCCACCTCTGAGAAAAGGCTTTCATCTTTCGAAAAATGTCTTCACCTCGCTGAGTAATGAAATAATATTGTCTGTAGATGTGTAGATGTCCCATTGCTATAGAGAGTTTAGTATCGTCACATAGCCCCCAATTATGGTCACGAAAAACCACTGGTGCCATCATAAAATGCAAGGGCAATAGGCATTTAGGATTCGTTAATCTTGACCAATCATATGCTGAGCCAGAGTAATTCACAACCACCTGAACATTACGGAGTGGAAGTCCTTGCAATTCACAGATACATGTGGAAGCACACAACTCTGGTGTACTTATAGGGTGTACTTACCGGAGACCATTGTTATCTGTTAAAGGCACGGCTTATTCTGCTATACATTGTGCCCTCTTCCCCGAGACGGCGTTCATTTAGCCAGCAGAGCGATAGAGAGAGCGTTTAGAGGAAAAGTGAAACTGAAAAAGAATGTTTACCAACCTGTCCTGTTGGCTAAACGTTGGCTCATCATACCAATTGGCATAGTTAGAATTTTGTATTAGCCTACAAACTGATACATATGGTAAATTAAACTTTCTATTCTATTCTATTCCATAGTCCAATTGCTTGACCATAATCAGGACCATCGTGTTATCAGGCTTGTTTTGCCACCATTACTGAAAACCTTTGTCATGTTCCAGGTGGGTGAGCTGAGTGCAGTGGACCGCCAGCAGCAGCAGAGCGTGGTCTCCTCTGACCCCTACTCCAGCGACCCCGCCCGCCACCCCGCCCTGCGCGTCAACAGCCTCAAGCCGTTCAACGCCGAGCCCCCTCCCGAGATCCTCTCCGACAGCTACATCACGCCCTCCGCCATCTTCTTCAAGCGGAACCACCTGCCTGTGCCGCGCGTGGACCCGTCCTCGTACCGGCTGCAGGTGGCCGGGCTGAGCGGCGCCACGCTGACCCTCTCTCTGGACGAGCTGAAGACACGCTTCCCCAAGCACACGGTCACCGCCACCCTGCAGTGCGCCGGCAACCGCCGCTCCGAGATGAACCGTGTGAAGCAGGTGAAGGGGCTGAACTGGGGCATCGCCGCCATCAGCAACGCCACGTGGAGCGGCGCCCGGCTGAGGGACGTGCTGCTGGCGGCCGGCTACGGGCCGGAGGCGGCCCGCTGGGCGCGCCACGTGCAGTTCGAGGGGCTGGACAGCGACGTGACCGGCACCACCTACGGGGCGTCCATCCCCCTGAACAAGGCGCTGAGCGAGGAGGGCGACGTCCTGCTGGCCTACGAGATGAACGGGGCGGAGCTCCCCGCCGACCACGGCTATCCCGTCAGGGTGGTGGTGCCCGGGACCGTGGGCGCACGCAACGTCAAGTGGCTCGGCAGGATCGTGGTGAGCGAGGACGAGAGCAGCAGCCACTGGCAGCAGAACGACTACAAGGGCTTCTCCCCGGGGACCGACTGGGACACGGTGGACTTCAAGTCCGCCCCGGCCATCCAGGAACTGCCCATCCAGTCGGCCATCACCCACCCAGCAGAGGGCGCCGCGGTGGAGCGCAGCGCCGAGGAGCTGACGGTGACGGGCTACGCCTGGAGCGGCGGCGGCCGGGAGGTGGTCCGCGTCGATGTGTCGGTGGACGGGGGGAAGACGTGGCAGGTGGCCCAGCTGAGGAGCAGCGAGAAGGGTCAGGACCCGGGCCCCTCCCCGCCTCCGGGCCGAGCCTGGGCGTGGAAGCTGTGGGAGGTCACTGCCCCGCTCCCCCCCGACGCCAAGGAGCTGGAGATCGTGTGCAAGGCGGTGGACAGCAGCTACAACATGCAGCCGGACACGGTGGCGCCCATCTGGAACCTGAGAGGCGTTCTGAGTAACGCCTGGCACAGGGTGAAGGTCAACATCAGGGAAGATGAAGAGGATTGAGGAAGAGTAGGGATTCTGACTGGCTGTGATGTCATCTGAAAGAGTGCAGCAAGGCTTTTGCTGATGGCCTGTCTCTCTGCGGACTAGAGTGGTTATCCACTCAACTCGGCGCAGAAAGTGACCACACCTGAAAAAGGTCGCTCTTTGTGCGTGGGACAAAACCCTGTTATGTGCTGCGGAGAGAAAAGAAAGACTTTCTTTGTGCATGTTCAGCCAAGACATTTATGCAATGTCACTTGAGTGCTTGGAATGTATACCCAGCATACGTCCACAGAACAAGATAGGAAACGTTTTTTGAGGCCATCTATTTAATTATGCAATATTTCGCAACGTTTTCGCTTTGATTACAGAACAACGCTTGCATTTTATGACTTTGTGGCTACTGTATATGATTTGCAGAATCCAGAGAGTATTAACAAACAGCTGAAAATGTCTTAATCTGCACTAATATATTGTAGGAAAAGATCAATTCTTGGTCATAATGAGTTTTGGAGGACCAAATGTTCAGAATATATCTGTTTTAAGATGTTATTATCTGAAGCATTTAGCAACATCACTTAAATCAGTATTATTCAGCTATAATCTTTATTCCCGCTAGGTACTAAATAAATCTGTGAAATTGCATTTGAACAAATTTAATAAAATATATTTTCTCCAATTTGTTGATTTCGGTGTTCAATATGATTGACCAATGTTTCACTGTCACACTTGTGGCATCCAGCTACAGCCTTGAATGGTCAACAGCGACCTCTAGTGGTTGGAAAGAATTTTCAAGAAATTCATGCAGTTTTGCTAGTGAACTTGTTCTCAAGGAACAACCTCCAAACTGACAACTGTTCTCATCTGATGAGTTTATAGTAAACCCGAACACAAACTTAGAATAACATGGTGTCCATAGACAGTAGGTTATGTTTACAAGAACATACTGTCCACAGAGCAGGATTCATCTTGGCTTACGTCTATAGGTTTCATTTTGAATTATGGTAGGCCGACATCTAAAAGAAAGATGTCTCTAGGGACAAGTGAATCCGTATGAACTGTAATATCCTGTTTATTTAAAATTGGTGTCACTGTGAGGAGGAGGTTCTGGCTGAATCCACTTTATGAATCATCTCAACATGGCCAAGAGCCCAGAGAGAAACCAGCAGTTTGAAACTTCAACAAATGATATCCATCTACTGTATTAGGAATGAAACACGAGAGAGATGGACACCTTCCAGCAGAAATCAAACTGGAAGACATAGAATTCAAACACTATTCAACAAATATATCAATATGAAAGAGAAAATGTGCATTAGCATTCTCTAGTATAGACTGAATCTTACTGTCTGCATTTGATCAATCTTTCTTTTTTCTTTCTCGCTTCGCTCTCTCTTCCCTAACGTACACACGACACATCTGTCACCACTTTTTCAGTTTACTTTAGGATGTAAAAAAGGAAGGAGAGGGTTGGTTCTGCTCTGAACTCAATGATGCACAGATGTGGTGACGTCGGACACGGGATGTGAACTGGCCCAGACAGCGTCTTGGAAAGTGGGGATGAATTCCAGCTGGCAAGAGCAAGAGGGAGGTAGAGAGAGACGGAGTGTAGTCACGAAAGAGAGGGGGAGGGGGTGGAAACCAGGTTTGCTGCCCTTGAGAGAGTCTATGTGATTAATAAATTGGATTGGAAAAAAAAAAGATTTGTGATCAAATCCAGTGTGCATGTGACCTGTGACCTGACCACAGATAGGGTTGTAGTTCTCTCACCCAGGTCCACCCATAAGCAGCTGTGCAGCGGAGTGACTGAAGGACTACAGACAGGAGCTGAGAGCTTTTCTGTCATGAACGTGGCCCAGCAAGGGGAGAACATCATACCCCCGTGTCTGCTGTGGATGTCGTAGCATTTAGTTAACACACATACACACACACACACACACACGTACACACAGACATACACCAGCCCACTTCCGGCTTTAGCAAACACACACCAGTATTCGCCATGTCTCTCCTATGATGCTTTTTTAGCCTCTCTTACTCTGAAATGTAATTTAATGGAATGTATTGCTTTATAAATGTTCTTAGCCGGTAGACAAACATACTCCAGGAGCTTGCTCGATCGCCTTGTTGAGAGGGGTCAGGGAAGAATTTTTACAGCTCACTTATCTGGCCCCCGGGTGATTACTGTTTTTTTGCTTCCCTCTGGAATATGTAGAGAGTGGGTCGTATGCCCACCTCCCTTGTTCTCTGTAAAGCGCATTGTGTTGCCTCTGGGTATGAAATGCGCTATACAAATAAAGCTTTGATTGATTGATTGATTGAGGGTCAACCGAGGCAGGGTCAGGGTTAGGGTTAGGCAGGTGACAACGTGTGACAGGACAGAGACTTGCTGACGCTGCCACCCATTGACGATTCCTTGCTGGGAAGGCAAGTTGGCAGGCAGAACCTGAGGTGGTATTATAAATGACGGTGTTGCTCCGTGCAGATGTGACCCTGTGTTCTCCCCACATCTGTGGCTCAGCGCTGACTAGTGTTGAGTGAATGTGAGACTGGGTACGCTGGGATAATGTTCTCTGTAAATACACTTAAGGATTGTGAGAACATGTATCTAAGCATTAACCTTGGATGACCGGTCAATGGAGGTTTACTCACACATGAAATGACAGTCCTATGAGTATAATGCACCCTACATCACCACAAAATCTGCCTGTTGTGTCATGATGGTCTGGAGGTGTAGCTAGCCAACACAAACAACGTCAGCACAACCTGGGGTTGGGAAGGAGTGGAGAGCAGTGTTCTACGATACAGTGACACAGAGATTCTCCAAACCACCATCCGTGACTATCTTCATGTAATGCGTATGATAGTGTTCTCTACAAGTACACAGATGTAGGCTACTTCTGTGGATCTTAACGGAGGCTGACAACAGCTCCTTCATATTATCAGGCTGCATCTTAGTTTCTCCACTGGCATCACCAATACAGCACAGGAAGTGATAACAGGATGGACTGGTGTTCGCCCCAGGCCCTCAGAGAAGCTGATAAGACACACCTCTGTCGTGTTCAGCGTAACGGCGTGTGGTGCAACTGATTGATATGAAGCCAGGTACAGACTGCCCCGTGGCAACTGTGGTTTGGCTGGAGGAACACCAGCTGCCTGGTCTCTCTCTGTCTCCCACACCCTCCGTCTTCATATGCTGCTCTCCCTCGCCGTGGCTTGTGTATATAAACAGCTGCTTTATACCACACAGCAGACCAGTCTAAATCACACAGTATGCTGGGGAACCTGACGAACTCTGACCCTAGTTAGACCACACTGCCGACCAATCTAAACCAACTCTAACCCTAGTTATACCACACTACCGACCAATCTAAACCATATGCTGGAACCTGACCTGACTAGCTCTGACCCTAGTGATGACCAGTAGAATGAGCAGCGCAGACTTCTGGTTCAAACTGGAAACTGAGAGTTTGAAGTTTTCTGCATGCTGTTTTGCACATTGACTGAATTCTAACATGGAGGCTGCAAAACCAGCACAGTATTTCTGGATGTGAGGCTATCTAACATGGAGGCTGCAAAACCAGCACAGTATTTCTGGATGTGAGGCTATCTAACATGGAGGCTGCAAAACCAGCACAGTATTTCTGGATGTGAGGCTATCTAACATGGAGGCTGCAAAACCAGCACAGTATTTCTGGATGTGAGGTTATGTTGTGGTTTGGTCGGAGGTGGCACCTTGCTGCATGTTTGGAAATGTGCAGCTGAATCCACTAACCCTGGTCGCGTATGATTAAAATGTGGTGCAGTCTCATACAGAGAACAATGTCCTATTATTTCTCTTACATTGAATATAATAGAAAACATTAAAATCACATTAAGATCAACTGCATTGCCAAATTGTGTGAAAGCTATATGCCAGGAGAATCCATTGTTGCCATGCCAGAAATCAAGCCCAAACTCGGTTTGGTTACTTTGGCATCAAAGAGGAATTGCTGAGCTAAGTGAACACTTACACACTCAGCAATGACGTTGACAGTAGCAGCTCTGTCGGGAATCCTTGTGAAATCGGCAGTTTGAAGACACAGGAAGTTGGTCTTGCAGCATAATGTAGCCTATTATCTACCGTTAATGTACTGTAATATCTGCCAATAACTTAATAATTGTTCACTTCTTATTGTAATAAAAGTCGATAATGTAATAACTGGCCAATAATGTACATTTTCTAAACCCGTAAACATAATAATAATCTTGCGCCTAGTAATAGCCTAACTTATTGCATTACTAGAGTTATTTCATTATTAGTTAAAAAAAAATAAAAAAAAATAATAATTAAGAAGTAATAACTAAACTGATAATGTAATAATATAGCCTACTTTTATCACTCTATTTAAGTTTTATTTATTGGCTATAAAGTGTCGCACTTCCATGACACTCACGCTCTCTCACTCACACGCACGCACGCACGCACACACGCACACACACACACACACCTACTTTGTCTCTCTCTATGAATTAAGACCACTTCATTTATTTGTTTTATACAACCGTCACTACAGCTATTAGTGTAAAATAAACACACAGCAATGTAAAATATTAACATTTATTCAAAACGAAGCATCATTCCCTCAATTCCGCCGAGCAAAATAGTTCCCCTAACAAAAGGGTTGCCAAGCAACAACAACAACTACAATGCATTGGATCAAATGGGAGGCGCATTAATACTGAAAATGGAATGATATGCGGTCCCAGGTGTGTGTTACAAAGTATTTTAACACGGCTTCCAGCCAATTAGAATCAAGAACCAGAACTAACCGTTGTATAAAATGCTGTTTGATAGGCTACAAGATAAATGGAGGTTTCCTATATGGCCCATGGATGTATTATGGCCGGAATAGCTACAGTCATCAGTTCCTCATCTCATTTCCACTGGAATGTATTATGAGCTGTCTTTCTTCACCCGTGATTTCACAAGTTTAAAGACACAACAATTGAATGCGTTTTAGGAAGTTTGCTGTAATGAATAATGCATTGAATGAATGATCTAAAGTGAACCCAGCAAACACACAACGTCAGGGAGACGTTCAGATCACGTCAACGTCTGGCTTGGATCCCTCTAAGACGTCTGTGGACGTGCAGAACGGGTTCAATATCTGAACGTAAAAAACATTCATTCTGGCTCCTAATTGGATGTCTTTGGACGTCCGAAAAAGACATCTTAAAGACGTATTTTAGACCTGTCTTTGCTCAGTGGGAATCCAGGCAATCAGACTGACAGATGACCCCCACAGGTTATCAGCTCATCAGACCTCCTCATGGTACCAGGACAGCAGATATAAGTTACTTTCGTCCCTCCCCTCTCCTGTTTCAGACAGTATCTCCACCAAATATCCTCCGATTGCACCGAAATTTCACAAGAAGCTCGTGCACTGTTGCATGCATGTGCACAAGAAACCACGTCATTACACCTCCTGTAGTTTTGGAGAAAATGCGTGTGTTACTTTCACCCTCTGTTACTTTCCTCCCGGCTCTCCCCTACTACTTAAGCCCCCCTGCAGCCAGCAGGCTGTCATTAGGCGGCTGGTCCTGTCCTCATTCTTCTGGGATGCATCATCGCAGCGGTGGGAGGCTGACTCACCTACTGCTGTTAAAACGCCCCAACACACCAAACTAGTAACAGAAAGGATCGAGCCTCTGTCCAAAAAGTAACAGCTGAAGTTGACTCCAGGAAATCTTTCTCAATTTGAATGTTTAGGCTGCAGTTTATTTATGCACGTAGAAAATTGGGCTAATTTAATTGCATCTTTGCAGCACCAGCCACGCGGTTTATGTTTTTTTTGTTGAGGTTTTTGTGAACGGCACCGGATGGATTACATGCTGCAGGTGACGGTGCTTGCTGTCCTGGTCCTCGGTGCGGTGTCCACGGCTCTGGACAGAGGGACGGACTTCACGGAAGCTATAGTATGGTTCTGTTATCTCATCTCATTATTTTAATGCATGGTGCTTTCTTTTCTATTTCTTGATGTCATATTGCCCTTTCTTGATTCTGTTCATGGGTTCTCCAGTATATTAATATTCACCGGTAATAAAGTAAGGTTATGATCAATCAATCAATCAATCAATCAATCAAAGCTTTATTTGTATAGAGCTTTGATTGATTGATTGATCATAACCTTACAAAAAAATGATCACAGTGTTTGACACTAAACTCATCTATCCCTACTTCTGTTATCCTCGACCAGAAATACTTGAGGAAGTATGGCTACCTGCACACTCCCCTGGATCCCCAGAAGCAGGGATACCTGAGCGAGGACATCAGAGAAGCCCTCAGGTAAAGACGAGTTTATAAACCAGCTAATAAAGCTACAGGCTAATCAGAGAGATCCAACTGCTGTATTCAGCGAGTTGTGCTTTTAATGCAATGCACTAAATCTCAACTCAAAATAGCCCAAATATTGCCTTCTCGTGCGATACACACCCTGCTGTCCCCAGGCTGGTTCTGTGTGAGTGTGTGACGTCTCTGTCTCTCCCAGGTTGTTCCAGGGGGTGACGGATCTCCCCATCACTGGGAAGATAGACAAACTCACTCTGGATGTGATGAGACAACCTCGCTGTGGCCTGGAAGACCCCTTCAACCAGAGGTCCCACAAATACAGAGTGCTGGGTTAGTCGCCATATAGAGATCCCACAAATACATAGTGCTAGGTTAGTCGCCATATAGAGATCCCACAAATACAGAGTGCTAGGTTAGTCGCCATATAGAGATCCCACAAATACAGAGCGCTAGGTTAGTCGCCATATAGAGATCCCACAAATACAGAGCGCTAGGTTTGTCGCCATATAGAGATCCCACAAATACAGAGCGCTAGGTTAGTCGCCATATAGAGATCCCACAAATACAGAGCGCTAGGTTAGTCGCCATATAGAGATCCCACAAATACAGAGTGCTAGGTTAGTCGCCATATAGAGATCCCACAAATACAGAGCGCTAGGTTAGTCGCCATATAGAGATCCTACAAATACAGAGTGCTAGGTTAGTCGCCATATAGAGATCCCACAAATACAGAGCGCTAGGTTAGTCGCCATATAGAGATCCCACAAATACAGAGCGCTAGGTTAGTCGCCACATAGAGATCCCACAAATACAGAGCGCTAGGTTAGTCGCCACTAGGGCTGCAACGATTAGTCGATTAATCGATGACTAATCAACAATACAAATAGTCGCCAACAAATGTAATTGTTGTCTGGATAGCCTGAGGGATTTTTTGTTTGTTTTTGTCCCCCCCGAGTCGCACATGCGCATTGCGCAATAGCGTTCAGAGTTCACTCAGCAGGACAAAATGGTAAAACAAGCATTTTTGAATGGAAGTTTGTTCTTTGTTGTCTTGTTAAATTTAAAGCTGATGGCTAAATACCATAAGAGCCATTTTATATTCATGACATTCATGACATTAACCCGGTTATTGTTGTAAAAAATAAAAAAGTAAATTAAACGACTAGTCGACTAATCGTTTCAATAATCGGTGACTACTCGACTATTCAAATAGTCGTTCGTTGCAGCCCTAGTCGCCACATAGAGCTCATGGCTTCAGAACTCTGCGTTTTGTGGAGTGCCTGTCCCCTGCCCTGTTCTGACCTGCCCTGCTACGAGCTCCTCTCTGCTACCGCTCAGCCCAGCGCTGTTCCCTCCCCGCGCTCTTTCCTACTCTCTGTGGGATTGTGTTTATTGTCAAATGTTCTGTTACTGTAGGTTACTGGCGCAAGAGGAGCCTGACCTACCGCATCCTTAACTACACCCCAGACATGGGGAAGACGGAGACCAGGAGAGCCGTCCGCTCTGCGTTCAAGTACTGGAGTGAGGTGGCTCCCCTGAGCTTCCGAGAGGTGGAGTCAGGACGGGCCGACATCAAGATCTCCTTCCACAGGAAGGACGCCACATGTGCGGTGCCGTTCGACGGAAAGGGTGAGTGAAGAGCACCTCAACACACTCTAGCACCTCAACACACTCTATCACCTCAACACACTCTACCACCTCAACACACTCTATCACCTCTACACACTCTACCACCTTAACACACTCTACCACCTCAACACTCTACCACCTTAACACACTCTACCACCTCAACACACTCTACCACCTCAACACACTCTACCACCTCAACACACTCTACCACCTTAACACACTCTAGCACCTCAACACACTCTAGCACCTCAACACACTCTACCACCTAAACACACTCTACCACCTCAACACACTCTAGCACCTCAACACACTCTAGCACCTCAACACACTCTACCACCTCAACACACTCTACCTCCTCACCCTACACACTCTAGCACCTCAACACACTCTAGCACCTCAACACACTCTACCACCTCAACACACTCTACCTCCTCACCCTACACACTCTAGCACCTCAACACACTCTAGCACCTCAACACACTCTACCATCTCAACACACTCTACCACCTAAACACACTCTACCACCTCAACACACTCTAGCACCTCAACACACTCTAGCACCTCAACACACTCTACCACCTCAACACACTCTACCTCCTCACCCTACACACTCTAGCACCTCAACACACTCTACCACCTCAACACACTCTACCACCTTAACACACACTTCCACCTTAACACACTCTACCACCTCAACACACTCTACCACCTTAACACACTCTACCACCTTAACACACTCTACCACCTCAACACACTCTACCACCTTAACACACTCTACCACCTCAACACACTCTACCACCTTAACACACTCTACCACCTCAACACACTCTACCACCTTAACACACTCTACCTCCTCAACACACTCTACCACCTTAACACACTCTACCACCTCAACACACTCTAGCACCTCAACACACTCTACCACCTCAACACACTCTACCACCTCAACACACTCTACCACCTTAACACACTCTACCACCTCAACACACTCTACCACCTTAACACACACTTCCACCTTAACACACTCTAGCACCTTAACACACTCTACCACCTTAACACACTCTACCACCTCAACACAATCTACCACCTTAACACACTCTACCACCTCAACACACTCTACCACCTCAACACACTCTACCACCTCAACACACTCTACCACCTCAACACACTCTACCACCTCAACACACTCTACCACCTTAACACACTCTACCACCTCAACACACTCTACCACCTCACCACACTCTACCACCTCAACACACTCTACCACCTCAACACACTCTACCACCTCAACACACTCTACCACCTCAACACACTCTACCACCTCAACACACTCTACCACCTTAACACACTCTACCACCTCAACACACTCTACCACCTTAACACACTCTACCACCTCAGCCTACACACTCTACCACCTCAACACAATCTACCACCTCAACACACTCTACCACCTCAACACACTCTACCACCTCAACACACTCTACCACCTTAACACACTCTACCACCTCAACACACTCTACCACCTTAACACACTCTACCACCTCAACACACTCTACCACCTCAACACACTCTACCACCTTAACACACTCTAGCACCTCAACACACTACCACCTCAACACACTCTACCACCTCAACACACTCTACCACCTCAACACACTCTACCACCTCAACACACTCTACCACCTCAACACACTCTACCACCTTAACACACTCTACCACCTCAACACACTCTACCACCTTAACACACTCTACCACCTTAACACACTCTACCACCTTAACACACTCTACCACCTCAACACACTCTACCACCTCAACACACTCTACCACCTTAACACACTCTACCACCTCAACACACTCTACCACCTCAACACACTCTACCACCTCAACACACTCTACCACCTCAACACACTCTACCACCTTAACACACTCTACCACCTCAACACACTCTACCACCTCACCCTACACACTCTACCACCTTAACACACTCTACCACCTCAACACACTCTACCACCTCAACACACTCTACCACCTCAACACACTCTACCACCTCAACACACTCTACCACCTCAACACACTCTACCTCCTCAACACACTCTACCACCTCAACACACTCTACCACCTCAACACACTCTACCACCTCAACACACTCTACCACCTCAACACACTCTACCTCCTCAACACACTCTACCACCTCAACACATTCTACCACCTCAACCACCTCAACACACTCTCCCCCAAGCTCCCTGTTCCCACTCTGCATCTGCAATACAAAACAACAACTGTGTTATTGTCATTCTCCAGGTCATGTGCTGGCCCACGCAGAATCACCAGAGTCAGGTATCGTTCATTTTGACGAAGATGAATTTTGGACCGAGGGGAAGTACTACGGCACCAATCTACGTATCGTAGCAGCCCACGAGATAGGCCACGCCCTGGGGCTAGGCCACTCCCAGTACAGCCGCGCTCTGATGGCCGCGGTCTATACCGGTTACCGTGCCAACTTCCGCCTGCACGCCGACGATGTGAAGGGCATCCAGGCTCTCTACGGTGAGCTGAGACCAGCCGACACCAGGACGCCATGACCTGGCGGCGTTCAGCACACTGACACCTCGTCTCATCTCTCTCTCTCTGTTCCAGGTAAACGTGTGAGCAGCTCCCCGTCCGACCCCACGCTCGCCTACTCTCCTGTCCCCACGTCGGGCCAGCCGGACCGTGAAGCAGACGTGCCGGACCCCTGCACCGCCAGACTGGACGCCATCATGCTGGGTGAGACGTCCGCATGCACTTCTAAGCACACATCAGTGTAGGGATGCAGCTGATGTGTTTAGTTTGGAGCAGCATTTCAGTCGACCAATCATACTGTATGCCTCACGACTGATTGAGGTCATACTGTGATTGGCCAGCATTACATTCCTTTCTCCTATGTTGGATCAGGTCCTTGGAGAAAGACGTTTGCTTTCAGTGGTGACTATGTGTGGACGGTGTCGGACGCAGGATACAACCCCCCCATGAGGATTAACAGCCTGTGGGCCGGACTGCCCGGGAACCTGAATGCAGCTGTTTATTCTCAGAGAACCAACAAGACTTACTTTTTGAAAGGTACAGTATTTTATTTTACCCTCTCACAAGTGAGGCGTAGTGTCGGACTACTGAAAGTGCTTCGGTTGGTCGAAGCTGCCCCCTCCAGCTCCTCTTATCGGTACTGTTTTCTTATCTCAGGTGACAAGGTGTGGAGGTACACCAGTTTACGTCTGGACTACGGGTACCCCAAACAGCTGAAACGCATTCCTCCTAACATTGATGCTGCCTTGTATCTAGAGAAGAACAAGAAGCTGGTCTTTTTCAAGGTATTTAAGGCTACTACACAAAGATCCAAATGAAGATGTTAAAAATATATTTGTTTACATTTAACATTTAAAATATTTTCTTTATCTCCCCTGTGTTGTGTCTGCGTCTGTAGGGTTCGGGGTACTGGCAGTGGGATGAGTTGAAGTACAGTGACCTCAGCGTTTACCCCAAACCCCTGTACCAGCTCTTCACCGGGCTTCCCTCCCTCCCTGAGGCTGCCTTCACCTGGACCAACGGAAAGATCTACATCTTCAAGGGAGACAAGTACTGGCGTGTCAATGATCAACTCAGCGTGGAACGTGGCTACCCGCTCAGCAAGAGGGAACGCTGGATGCGCTGCTAGGGGCTGAACACTAGGGGGCAGCAGACACCAAGGGACCCAATGGTGATAATGTGGGACAAAACTCAGTCTTTGTGGCTTTGTGTATAAAACTGTCTTTATTCATGCATGTTGGAGAGAGACGATACACAGAGTGAATGCAAAATCTCTCTGAAGATGTACTCCCTTCCGATTGTGTTCATACAGCAGCACAAACAAACAGCGTAGCAGGTGCAACCCATCAAAATACTGATAATGGATATTTACATAATCAAGGCCATATATTTCTCAGGACATGATGTGAATGATGAATTGAGTCACAGATGGAAACCAACTAATTAAAAGAACAAAAAAATGACAAACTAATACTGTATACATTTTCAATCTATAAACGTCTACATTGGCGTTGGGTAGACGTTCAGGGACGTGCACAACAACTGAGATACACTATTGTAGCAATGTTGTGAGTTGCAGCAGGGGCAGATGACATGCCAAAGAGCCATTGGAAGGGTGTTATGAATGTTTGACGTTGGTTAAATGTTGTCTATCATCACCTAAATGTATGGGGCAATGTTTCCTTCATTACTGTCAACTTCTGAGTGTCCATCCCGAACAGCCCACAGTCATTAGGCTGAGTTCTGGGGTACGAGTGTGTGTTGATATGTGTGTGTTATGGTGTGAAAATGAAGTTTATATGTGTGTGTTTGCGAAGAGGCTGTTTGTTATGATCTCAGGGGGCATTCAAGGGAGGCCAGATGTGGAATGGTTCTGGCTTTATCCTCCAGCTTTATGTGTAGTTAAGTGATTTTATTGGCTTTACTTTACTTTTTCTTCAAGTCAAGCTCTCACATTCATATTTCAAGAGTTCTGTATTTCTATGTGTACGATTTGTAACATTGGGTGTAGTTTTTTGGGGGCAATTATGATAAGTCCATCCTAGGTAACTGGTTTTTAATTTGATAATTTGTTCACATTTTTATCATGTCGTGATATTTAGAAATGCTTTCTGTACAAACACTTTTCTATGTAGATTCATTAAAGAAGTAAATGAGTGAAACAAAAAACATTAAGAAACCTTGAATAAAAACCATTAGGAAAACTTTCATAAAAATCCTTAAGAAACCTTGAATCCTATGTGATGTAAAGTTATGATGTCATGAGGATAACTAATGAACAACAGATACTGAGAGATTAGAAACGTGAAGAGATTAGAAACTCAGAGATTTTTCATGCATACTTGTCGGCCTACTAAACTTTTGGATCTGCCTCGGCAACACCACTGCTTCGACCAATCAGGAGGAAGGAACCCCCCCTAGTTCCTCTGTGATTCCAGGCAGCTTGGCAGCTGGTGTTGCTAGGTGACCAATGGGGAAAATAGAACTGTTGCTTCAAACAAACAACTTCAAGCGCTTTAGTTTTAAACTGATTTAATGGTTTATTTTTTCCAATGTCCTATCAACATTCATGTACAGATTCAGAGTACAAGAGAGAATTGCCCTTGTAAAATTATTTAGAATACAAGAGAGAATTGCCCCTGTAAAATCCTATCAGTCAAAAATGTAGCTAACAATGAAAAAACAGTCATTTCCTTAGTAACCTACAGGATTACAGCAAATATGGCCTCTGGTGAATTTGACTTTAGCTGCTTCTCCCATGTTGTTAATCATAAAACAATACAGGAAGTAGCCCATGGACTCATGACAATGGCTACTTCATATAAACCTTTGACAATTCAAGGACCAAGTATGATTTGAATTAAACAGCCTAATATGATTATAATGTTGCTACTGCTAAATTGCCATAACACTGTGTAGTTGTGATGAAAGCAAACTTTCATTTGTTACAATTACAGTACATGTAATGTTCATTGTATTTAGGCTATGGATGGCTGCTGTTGACTTCTCAGGGGCGTGCTGTATTCAAGTGTGATCATAGCACCCGGACACCTGAATATGACATACTAAACAACACAGGAAAGCAGTTTCATGTTCACAATCAAAGGCACTGCCAATACTGGTAAATGTATCAACACACATACCTTGACCTATCAAACAAAGACTCAAGCACACACAGACAGCAAACAAAGATCAGAGAAATGCATCCATGGTTGACTTGTCCTTTAGCTAGTCCAGTCTAGTACCAGCTTTAGCTAGTCCAGTCCAGTCCTGGCTTAAGCAAGTCCAGTCCATTCCCAGCTCCAGCTCAACAACAGGCTGTGTGTGGCTCTATGCTGTCATATACTACTGGGTCATTCAAGTCTTTGTCACACGGGTCCCTCCCAATACAAAATGTGCTGTCGCTTGCGGAGGAAGCTCTAGTGATATTCATGGCCAGCGCTCAGGACTGTCATGTTATGCATCTCCTATTTCTCTCATACATACAGTATGTGTTCAATAATGATGGCACACGAGGAAGTCTATTGGCCCGACAACTACAACATATTCTCCTACTTATTTGATTTTGCTTGCTTGAAAACCCCACTGGCCCTTCGGGTGGCGCCCTCCTATTCCCTGGCAGAATTGGACTTCAGACTTTTCACATGGAGCTGCCACTGACCAGGACAGACACAACACAGGGAGAGGCCAGTCTATTGACACAGTGGTTAAAGCACACATCAGACAGGGGGGAGATGTGTGTCCCTTCACCCCCGCTTCTCAAGGAGCAGCACACAGAAGCGTCGACCTCCCATCCAGACATCCAGCATAGACACACACACCCGGCTCTTCGCTTGGACCACGTTTTTAAGGCTCTTCTTCAGCTTGGCGGAAGGTTCTTCAAGGTTCCGTTGACTCTCACATTGTCTAATATGGATGTTCGCCGGGCGAGAGCAAAGGCCTCAGAGTCTAGAGAGTCAAGGACGACACGTAGTGAGGATATTGGGGGGGGAGGGCGGTCCCTGTTCCAGTGTCTCCGCCTCCCTCAGACCCTGACGACAGGCGTGGTGGCGGTGAGGGGAACGGTGGAGCCGGTCTCGTAGTCAAAGTCGATCAGGGTGTGGTTGGCGGTGCCCAGGCTGCTGAGGGAGGTGCCGGTGCCCATCTGCCTGTCCCTCAAACTCTGCAGGTAGCTCTGAGAAAACAGGATGGACCTATTAGCATTTGCCTTCACAATAGCACAGACAACATGATATTGATTTGAGGAAAGGTCAGTAGCGTAGGGGGCGTGCGAGACTGACCGGCGCCAGCAGGTCCCCGGCGTAGCGTTTCACCGGGGTGGGCTTGCGGCGGTAGGTGGCGTCCTGACCCCCGCTCTGCTGGCGCTTCTTGGCGTCTTTCTGTCTGATCCGCATCAACTGAACTCTCTTCTGCCTGCGACTGATGATGACTGAG
The DNA here is from genome assembly GCF_949987555.1 of Borostomias antarcticus. Taxonomy (NCBI): domain Eukaryota; kingdom Metazoa; phylum Chordata; class Actinopteri; order Stomiiformes; family Stomiidae; genus Borostomias; species Borostomias antarcticus. The sequence goes on along the minus strand of NC_140240.1, from coordinate 1,548,823 downwards.
AGATGGAAAGAGAGGAGTCATATCTAAGTCATATCTTAGTCATATCTGAGTCATATCTCAGTCATATCTTAGTCATATCTCAGTCATATCTTAGTCATATCTCAGTCATATCTTAGTCAAATCTCAGTCATATCTGAGTCATATCTTAGTCATATCTGAGTCATATCTCAGTCATATCTTAGTCATATCTCAGTCATATCTCAGTCATATCTCAGTCATATCTGAGTCATATCTTAGTCATATCTCAGTCATATCTTAGTCATATCTTAGTCATTCCCCAGTCGCAAACAAAACATTATCAAACCATGCAGTTAAGAGAGACAAACTGTTTCCAGAGCCAGTACACTCATGTAGATGACGTCTCTTAACGGATAATAGATAACACTTGTAATGTGCTGTGTAAGGGTCTGGGGAGGTTGGGATGAGGGTATAGGAATGAGTGAGATCTTTGCTACATAACTTTTTTTGTATTCCTTCTATGTATGTAACTCTCCTACTGTGTACTATTTGCCCCATTTTAAGACTGTATATTTATTTGCCCAGGGACTGCGGGTGGAAATTAGCTGTTTTAGCTATAACCTTGTACAGTGCATCTCTCCCTATTCTATAGGGTAAATGTCTACTGTACCTTGTCCCTGTCTTAAAAATAAATAAAATCAATCAATCAATCAATGAAGTGAGTGCAACGAGACCGACAGAAGCTCCCAACAATTCTCAACTCTGTACGACTCATTCTTACCCTCGGTGTGAGAGAAGCCCTCGGCGGTCAGCTTCCACTGCACCAGGACTCCCATGAGGCTTAGCGCCGGCCAGATGCCCAGGATGACCCAGCTGTACCAGCAGAGGGGCGTGGCGGTCGCCATGCGCAGGCACTCGTACACGTGTGTGGCCAGCGTCAGCATCTCCACGAAGTAGTCCGCGCACACCGTCATGATGGCCGCCCCGAACACGGACGTGGACAGCACGGTGAAGAGCTTCTGCCACTGCAGGGTCAACACGGCGAACAGCATGCCCGTCCCCAGCAGTGTCCCCAGGGGCACCCACACCGTGGTGGGGGCGTAGAACTGCTGGACCACCAGCAGGGCGGACAGGGCGAGCAGGAGGCCGAGCAGCAGGCCGGTCATGAAGAGGCCCACGCTCCTCACCAGCATGGTGACCAGGCCGCACAGCAGGCCGATGCCCAGGCCGATGCCGGCGCTGGCCTCCACGCTCAGCTGGGTGTCCAGCACCCGCTCCTTGTGGCACAGCAGGAAGATGATGACCGACCCGAACATCAGGCCTGACAGGAACATGACCGCCTTGAAACAGCGGTAGCCTGGGAGACGAGGGGGGGGGGGGGGGGAGAGGTCACAGAGAACGAGAAGGAGGAGAAGGTTAGCTAGCTGTGGTGGTGATGGTGAACCAGGCACTGCAGCGTGGGCTGTGTTTGGCCAGTCCTCCCCTGACTAATGACTATCAGCTGGTTGGGTGTGATCAACATGTAGTACTCCATCACATTTGGGTGATGGATGCCGTCATTCTATAAACGGCAAGATGTCTTTAATTTAAATAATCAGTTGCATAACACTTCTTATAACTGCGAAATGGTTTCATGAAAGTGACTAGTAACAGACTTGAGGCAGAATCAAAGCCCCTGAGGGAAAAGGCTCATGATGCTAATACCAGTGATGTGTTTGGATGTTCTCTGTCACTCCAGAACAGACACACGATATGTTTGCATGTTCTAAAACCAGAGACACTTTGTTCTCTAGCTTTCTTGCGCAGGCTGACGTCAAGGTCTGAGGAACACCTGGCGGCCGGATCCTAACCCTAACCCGACCCTAACCCGACCCTAACCCGACCCTAACCCCAGCCTTACCGAAGAAACAGTAGATGATGCCAAATAGGAAGCACATGGAGCAGATGACGGCGGGGATGACCTCATACTTCCTCTCGATCTCCAGGCTGCAGGCGTCGACCTCGGCTATGCCCGCCCCGGGCCCCGCCCCCGGCACCGCCCCGTCAGGGACCAGCCCAGATGGGTCTGCCATGCCGGCCTGCGTCACCACAGCAGGGGGAGAAGGAGGCAGGCCGGGAGGGGGGCGTGGGGGAGCTTGGAGTTTGGGAACAGAGTCAAAGTGCTGACTGTGTTATCTGTCATCCATCGGAGCAGCTCTGGTGCCTGTAAGTGACAGAGAGGGACCTGGTTGAATCACAGATCACCAAAGTTAACATCGGACACATGCGGCACAACTTTACAACACAGAGAAAGCGTGGTGGTGAAATGACGTCAAAGTCTCAATAGATTCACAATCACTAGTATCATGTAGATGTAACTCCCCCCACAACACACGACACAGATCTCCTGCTCTCCGACCTGAGGTCAAGGTCAAGGTCAACTTTATTTATAAAGCACGTTTAAAATCAACCGAAGTTGCACCAAAGTTCTGTACAATATATAAAATAAAAGCTGAGGCTTGAAGGCCAACTGTGGTTCCTCCCTTGTCACTCTGCATGTGTGGCTGTTTGACACCTCCATGACACTTTCCTCCCATAACACAATACTCTATATGACACATACACTGGGTTTCCATGGCCACCGCCACATTCTTACACATAAACACAGCCAACCCCAGAGAGAACTTGTTTTATACACTGCTGATATAACTACACAAGGTAAAAACATATGGTTTCATGAAAAACCACCACTATAGTACAAAGACAAACAATCCATCTGTCTCTGTTCATGCCGTCACGTTTAGTTTAACCCTTTTAACCCTGAAAATACAGTGACAACATTTCAAATATTAATTGGATTTTCCCTATAATACTAGAATGCGCAGTTTCTCAGCTTTCAGCAAATGTTGGAGTGAGGATTTTTTTTGATTTGTTAGATATTTTTAAAATATTATTAACTATTTGTTAGATATTTTTAAAATGTTGCCGGTGACGTCGTATCGAAAGGGTTAACTGGGTACTGGAGACCAGTCTTAGTCTGAGACTCAAGGTCTCGGGCTGCGTTCCGAATCGCATACTTCTACTTCTTACTACCAGTACCTACTACAGCTGCCCTTAGAAAGTACGTACTTTGCAAGCAGTAGGCATCCAATTGGGACATACTACCTTGTCATAACATTGCACCTTGAAATTTGCTCACATCCGTCGCTGTCCATAACGCGACATTCGTCTATAGCTGTCACGACTCGCACATGTGACGCACATTACCGCTGCGCACAGGATTGTGGGTCAGAATAGCCAGAAAAGCCTGCTGGCTTGCATACTGCAAAATACGACCGGATGTAGGACATCCTGGTATTTTTGCCATACTGCATGTGGAATACTATGTATTGGGACATACTACATCCTGTTTTGGCATACTATATAGTAGGGTAGTATGTGATTCGGAACGCAGCCAAGGTCTCATCTCGAAATCGGCCGTATGTTTGCTCAGTCTTGTCTCAGTCAAAGAGGACTCTGGATTTTATTTCAAAACTGGTCACAAATGCAGGAATATCATTCAACTGTCTGTGCATTGACTCATTTATTTGTTAACATCATTGCTGTGACTGGATGTAAAACGTCCCACTACTGGCATTGTGCACTCGCTCTTTGCACTGTCCTGTCTCATCCCTGTCCAATGTGCCATGTTGTGCACCACGACTGAAAGCAAATTCCTAGTACATTGAAAAACTGCACGGCAATAAACTAATTCTGATTCAAATGCAACCGATAACTTGTCAGATCAATGTCAGGAGTGCCTACAGTGAATGCATGTTCAACGTTTTTTTTTTTTTTTCCAAGATATTTTTTAGGGCTTTTCAGCTTTAATGTGACAGGACAGTTTGAGAGAGACAGGAAACGTGGGAGAGAGAGAGGGGAAGACACGCGGCACAGGACCCGAGTCGGGAATCGAACCCGGGTCCGCCGCGTGAAGGACTAGCCTTCATATGGTGCGCGCCTTACCCGGTGAGCTACCGGGGCGCCCCTACATGTTCAACGTTTTATCGTAATTGTGCGCACTGGTCTGGTCCAGGTCTTGACTCAGTTTCAACCCCTCAAAGGCTTGGTCTTAACTCGATACACTCTGGTGTTGGTCATGACTTGGTCTTAACTCGATACACTCTGGTGTTGGTCATGACTTGGTCTTAACTCGATACACTCTGGTGTTGGTCATGACTTGGTCTTAACTCAATACACTCTGGTGTTGGTCATGACTTGGTCTTAACTCGATACACTCTGGTGTTGGTCATGACTTGGTCTTAACTCGATACACTCTGGTGTTGGTCATGACTTGGTCTTAACTCGATACACTCTGGTGTTGGTCATGACTTGGTCTTAACTCGATACACTCTGGTGTTGGTCATGACTTGGTCTTAACTCGATACACTCTGGTGTTGGTCATGACTTGGTCTTAACTCGATACACTCTGGTGTTGGTCATGACTTGGTCTTAACTCGATACACTCTGGTGTTGGTCATGACTTGGTCTTAACTCGATACACTCTGGTGTTGGTCATGACTTGGTCTTAACTCGATACACTCTGGTGTTGGTCATGACTTGGTCTTAACTCGATACACTCTGGTGTTGGTCATGACTTGGTCTTAACTCGATACACTCTGGTGTTGGTCATGACTTGGTCTTAACTCGATACACTCTGGTGTTGGTCATGACTTGGTCTTAACTCGATACACTCTGGTGTTGGTCATGACTTGGTCTTAACTCGATACACTCTGGTGTTGGTCATGACTTGGTCTTAACTCGATACACTCTGGTGTTGGTCATGACTTGGTCTTAACTCGATACACTCTGGTGTTGGTCATGACTTGGTCTTAACTCGATACACTCTGGTGTTGGTCATGACTTGGTCTTAACTCGATACACTCTGGTGTTGGTCATGACTTGGTCTTAACTCGATACACTCTGGTGTTGGTCATGACTTGGTCTTAACTCGATACACTCTGGTGTTGGTCATGACTTGGTCTTAACTCGATACACTCTGGTGTTGGTCATGACTTGGTCTCGGCTTAGGTGGTCACGACTACAACACTACAATTCAGTGAGCATAAGCAGAACTGATGTCACCTCAAGTTCAAGTTAAACAGGGCAAAAGTTATTGAACGTAAACAGAGCCAAGGTTATTTATCTACAGTCTACTCTATCTAATACACTGAAACTTTGCTGTGAAAATATTTGAGCTGTAACTGACAGGAGGAGTGTTGCTGCTACAGACAGCTGTGATGACCAAGGGGTTAAGTAGGCAGCCCCCAGCCTCAGTCCTCCTCCTTCCCGCCTGTCGTGGGGGGAGAGGGAGGGAGGCGCAGGCTCAGGGTGGGCTGGTCTCTCTGGAGCTGCTGGCAGGCCTCCTTTATGATCTCACCCCAGTTCTGATCCGATTACAGCTCGCTCACGTTTTCAGCTCAGGAGAAAACAGTCAGACACTGCCTGCTTTCCACATTACTCTCCCCCTTTCCTCCCTCTGTCTCCTTCTCTCCCCCTTTCCTCTCTCTGTCCCCCTTCCCTCCCTCTGTCTCTTTCTCTCCCCCTTTCCTCCTTCTCTCCCCCTTTCCTCCCTCTGTCCCTTTCTCTCCCCCTTTCCTCCTTCTATCCCTCTTCCCTCCCTCTGTCCCTTTCTCTCCCCCTTTCCTCCCTCTGTCCCTTTCTCTCCCCCTTCCCTCCTTCTATCCCTCTTCCCTCCCTCTGTCCCTTTCTCTCCCCCTTTCCTCCCTCTGTCCCTCTTTCTCTCCCTCTTCCCTCCCTCTGTCCCTCTTTCTCTCCCTCTTCCCTCCCTCTGTCCCTCTTTCTCTCCCTCTTCCCTCCCTCTGTCCCCCTTTCCTCCCTCTGTCCCTTTCTCTCCCTCTTCCCTCCCTCTGTCCCTCTTTCTCTCCCCCCTTCCTCTTTCTCTCCCCCTTTCCTCCCTCTGTCCCTCTTTCTCCTCATCTGCCTCTCCTTAGCTATTATCTCCCATTCTGAACCCACCCCTTTTTTCTCTGTCTAGAGGCCATTTAAGATCTCTCTCTCTCTCTCTCTCTCTCTCCCTCCCTCCCTCTCTCAGACAGAGGCTATACATTATGACCTGCCCATGACTTGACATGGAAAGAATGAGGGCCCTTTGGAAAGTGTCTTTCCAGAGACGAGTAGAAGTCTCAGCGCAGAGTTCATCCAGTGTCTGCCTCTGTCTCCTCCTGACTGCCTCTGTCTCCTCCTGACCGTCCTGTCTGTTCTGACCGTTCTGACCGTCCTGTCTGCCTCTGTCTCCTCCTGACTGTTCTGTCTGTTCTGTCTCCTCCTGACTGTCCTGTCTGTTCTGACCGTCCTGTTCTGTCTGTTCTGTCTGTTCTGTTCTGTTCTGTCCGTCCTGTCTGTCTGTCCGTTCTGACAGCTCTGTCTGTTGTCTGTCTGTCTCTGTCTGTTCTGTCTGTCCTGTCTGTCTGTCCGTTCTGACAGCTCTGTCTGTTCTGTCTGTCTGTTCTGTCTGTTCTGTCTGTCTGTCCTGTCTGTTCTGTCTGTTCTCTGTCCTGTCTGTTCTGTCTGTTCTATCTTCCTTGTTTTCTAAAGGCCAGAGACACAACTCAAGACCAGTGATCGTGCTAGTGAGGGTGTGAGGGTCCCAGTGGGTCTTCAGGCCTGTTCCTTCCTTCTGACTATGACTAAGAGGCAAACCAGGATATGCTTTAGAAAAAGCTGTAATATAATACATTTACAAATACAATAAATGAGCAGTATCACATATTTTGGAAAGTATGACAACATTTCTCCTTGGGGCCATTAGCATTTCTTTCATCGTGTTCCATTCTAGCTAGATGACGTGAAGATTTTCATGATCTTTCTTCACCCTGCATGATTACTAGCATGAACAAGTAAAATGGCGAACACTGAATCAAAACCATAAAGACAAGCATTTTTCTGACTATTCACAAATTAAAAGACAATTGCAAGCTACAAAAATACTGATTTAAGTTTCCCCAAAACAGCCAACTCAAAACATGACTAACCATGCACACAGCTCTCAAACCTGTGGTTGGAAAGGTTAAATGTAATAACTATAACTAGAAACGCTATCCGAGAAGATTTAAAACACAATTGTCTGGGTATTTCACATTCAAATTCATGCAAACACAACCTCGAGCACCCACACACACACATACGCATACGCACACACACACACACACACCCCCCGGCTCTCCCACGTCCGTGTGTCTGTCCCCACAGAGTCCCTCTGAGTCACAATGCTGGCCAGTGTGTGAGGGGCCTGGGGTGCGTGCCTCACTGGGAGAATGGAGCCATTATGGGGCGGCACAAAGGCTCCGAGGCCCCGGCTATGACCTCTACTGGCCCCCGCCGCAAAGCATGCTGGGAGAAATGGACGCACCATAACAGAGATTGAGAAAACCAAGGAAGTAGGAGGGGCTGCATGTGTTTGACAGATGGGGGTGACCTGTACTATACTAGGTAGGATAACCATGGTGTGACATCATTCCTTGTTTTGTCCGACGGGCTCTTGGGAGTCCATAACCTCCTCTTGCTCTCCGGTTCTAGCTTTAGAATGTTCCCCTGAGCGGTTCTAGCTTCAGAACGTTCCCTGAGCGGTTCTAGCTTCAGAACGTTCCCTGTGCGGTTCTAGCTTTAGAATGTCCCCTTGAGCGGTTCTAGCTTTAGAACGTCCCCTGAGTGACCCTGGTTCAGATGGACGAACACATGCATGGGGCCGGGTGGGCGGTGGAGAGCTCAAGCTTCAACAGCTGAAGGACAAGCATGGCCGCGCCCAGTTTCCATACATAGCTAATTCGGGTGTGTTTAATCAAGGATGATGGGGGGTGGGGGAGTGGGAGTGCCAAGGATTCCAAGGGTGCTCTGGCTTGAAGACAGGGGCAGCTGAGAACCCCCAAGTGCCCAACTTTATTGGCCAGTTGTTATTGGCCAGCCTGCTTGGCCCAGGTGGGGCCGACTGCGCCAGAGTCTCTCCCTGCCTGGGAATGATGTCCAGCCGCCAGTACAGCTGCAGCCGTGACAAATCCCTTCATCCACGTTGCCCCAAGGCCAAACACCCTGACCAGCTCACAGATGGGCAACAAATCAAATCAAGTTTTATTCATCACATGCACCATCATAGTCATGTTGTTTACCACTAGTTCCTAAGTGTGCTCAACAAACAACGTTTGAAAAGTAGAGTAAAAAGTAAGGTACAAAAAATAATAATGCCCAAATATAAAGATCAAATCCAAAATATATACTGTACAAGTGTGAAGGTGTCGGGTCCATCCGACACTGAGGAACGAAGACAGTCTAGAATGTTCCTCCATCGCTCCCTTCATATGACCTACTAACAGATCTGTACACACGTAGCATTAACAGGACATCACACTACTGCTCTGTCCCTACTGCTCCCTGATCTTCAACCTCTGACCCCTAACCTTTGATTCTGCTTCCCCCTCCCGGCTCACGGACGGGAAGTGGTGGCCCAGAGGAGGAAGTGCTGTGAAGCAGGCGGGTCTGGAAGTGAAAGGAAGCAGAACAGGAAGTGGAGTGTTGGATTTGGAAAGTCAACATGGAGACACTTATCTGGTTGAATCCAGTAGACGAGCGACACGTTGTTGTTGACTCTGGAAGCCAACAACAACCTTTGGAGTTTTGTGGTCAATCATTTCATGACAAAGAAATGCAATGACACACTCCTTCTTCCATGTTCCATAACATGAGATCATGAGATCGGAACTAATAAAAATGAATCCAAATCTAAATCATATCTAGAGATGTAACGGTGACCAAAATTATCACGGTTATCAGTATTATTGCGATATTGTAAAATGTGCTGAAAATGTTCTACAACTACCCATACGCACACTGTAATACTTTCAAGTTTTATATTGAAAACCACAAATAAAATTAGCAGTACTATGCACTTTTTTTTGCATTAACATTAAAATAATACATCTTTGAGACTGTTGCTATGATGCTGGACAGTATTTACAGTGAGTTTTGGGGAAAAGTGCCCAAAACCTTTTGTTGGGAAAAAATGTTGTAGACTATGTCAGTCGACCAAGATTTTCTTTAGTTGTTTATTTGATGTGTGCATTATTCACTCTGTGATGCTGTAAATGAGGATCTCAGTGTCCTTTCAAGTTTAAATAAAGGTTTGAATGAATGAATGAATAGTTGAAGACAGCCCTTAACTATTTCATTCATATTAAAATGATCAAAATATAATTGTTCCTTTGTGAGAATTGTGAAACTTCCAGTGGCGCCTGAAATCTAGTGTTTGGTGTCTTTCGCCCGACTGACCTACCTGGTAATGTAACGGCTTCTGTTCACAACACACCCTCCCCGACAGATCCCAGGGAATTATACCAGGTCTTGACACAGGAAATTGGCTGTGCAGATTTCCCATGAATCCCCATTCATACATGCCCCCTAACAGGTAGAGATTAATGTGTGAATTGGGTTGTGTCTAATTGTAGTTTGTACTGAGAACATGAAGATCCTGGTTAATTTGACTGGGAAACGAGGGCAGGAAACTGGGTTGTGATTCAGTATCAGAGGCACGCGAGGTAATGAGATGCTCCTGGGATCTGACAGCTTGACAGAGGAGCATTGAGAACGCCTGCCGGCTCCATAGTCCCGCCTTTCATCTACATCAAGGCAGAGAATGGAGGGATCTATAGGAAAATGAACACTATGGCTGTGCGCCATTGTTATAGATCCATCTTAATTTTTATCATGAGTAGACTACAGTGGAAATACCACACCTACAGTATGATATCATCTTGTTAATGACCCTGTCGATGTTTGACTATGATCAGGACTGAGTTTCCCAGAGGCATCGTAGCGCTATGATGAACGCCATAGCTTACGATGAACGTAGCGCTACGATGCCTCTGGGAAACTCAGCCCAGAACAATTATGGTGCAATACCAGTGAAAAAAGGAAAATAATCTCTAATTGGAGATAAATCTACAATGTCCCTCCATTCCCTCTCTCCATCTCTTCTCTTCTAAATGTCTTACAAATGTCTCTCCGACAACACTGGCTCTCAAACAACACTTTGTTCCAGGAAGTGAATGAGGCGAAAGGGGGACCTGATTTTGGCGAGCCGCGTTGCGCCCCTCCTCCGGCCTCCAGCCTCCATTCAGCTGGGCTCGGACCAACAAGAGCACAGAGCAGCTCTCCCTAAGAAAGTCCCCACTGTTATACCAGGCACGCCAAAGACTGGGAGGCAGAGAGAGAGAGAGAGAGAGAGAGAGAGAGAGAGACATAGAGAGAGAGAGAGAGAGAGAGAGAGAGAGAGAGAGATAGAGAAAAACAGAGAGAGAGAGAAAAAGAGAGATAGAGAGAGAGATAGAGAGAGAGAAAGAGAAAAAGAGAGAGAGAGAGATAGAGAGAGAGAGAGAGATAGAGAGAGGGAGAGAGAGGTTTAGAGAGAGAGAGAGAAAGAGAAAAACAGAGAGAGAGAGAGAGATAGAGAGAGAGATGGCAGTACCCTTCTGCGTGGTAATTACAGGCTGAGAATGTATTGAAAGTGAGGGGGCAACATCTTACTAGCAACTAGCGGATCTTGCACTGACATGCACTCAGAACAGCATAGACATATACTTACAAACCATACAACACACACAGGTTAAATAACGGTTACATTAAAAAATAAAACACACAAGGCTCAGCCTCTGCTGCTCGTGTTCGGTGTTAAATACTAAGAAAGTCACAATAGTCTGGAAATTACTCAGAAAAACATTGTACTAAGCTGAAGCTTATGCTAATTATGTAAATTGTTTTCAGTGTGTCACTTAATACTCCTTCACAGGCCACTGTAAAACTGTCAAACAGTCTTCCAGCATAGAACAAGAGCGTTTGGCTATGATCCCTCCCCCACACCAGGCCAAAGCAGGACACAACACAATATATCAATTTCTCTACCTTGAAAGCGCACCTGTGGAAACCAGCTTAGAGGTCAAACACTTGCATGGCTGAGATCCAGGAAGAATACTACTATTCCACACATTGTCATATACAGTACATAGACAAATAGATTGTATAGGCCTTTCAAAGCGTACTTTTTTGAGTTTTTATCAGTCTCCCTTACTTCCTGTCCTCACTAAAGCCGTTCAACTCAGCCGGCCTTTGAGAGAAGACCAGAACAATGGAGGCCTTTCAAGTCAGATTGTAGAGCTGCTTACGAAAAAGGCGGAGAACAAAACTTACAGTAAGTAAAAGAACAGAGACACAATGAGAGGCTTTTTCAAGAGGCAGGGTCACATGTAAGAGACACACACACACACACACTCTCACACACACTGACACACACACACTGTATCAACAAATGGAGCAGACCCACACAAGCACCCACCCAGGCGTGTAAATATACTAATTTGAATCTACACACACTCAAACAATGATCTATCCATGCACACCATCAAGCCACATGTATAAAAATGTCAATGCCTTTTTCCGAAAGTTCTCTCCATAATGGCAGTGGGTTGTTCAACACAAACAATAAAATAGGCTGAAATAATACTATGTGATTATTTGCACTGTAAATGTACCGACCACGTATAAACATTAGTGTATGTGATGTGAACATAGCTTGGGGCTTTGTGAAAGCCAACCATTAGCTGGAGAGTAAAAGCCCACTTTTTCAATAATACAGCAGGCTGGGCTACCGAGCCAACCTGGGGACATGCTGATATAAGCATGATGTGAGGGTGTGTTATTATGAAAACAGAAATGAAACGGTGTGTAACCTTGTCATACTGAGTGTAGAGTCTAACTCACCACCAGACGCTGTGCTGAGCAGACCACATTCATCGACCTCACAAAGGCCTTTGGTTCTGTGAACCCGACTGCCCTCTTGTGTGTCCTCTCCATGATTGGATGCCCAGACAAGTATCACAAGATCCTGCATCTCCTGCACGACGACATGACTGCAAAACAGTCATGTCCTCGTGCAGGAGCAGCGGCGCCGCTGAAACAGACGCCTTCAGAGTGGACGCTGGTGTCCAGCAGGGATTCATCATTGCACCAAACCCTGTTTGCGATCTTCATCGCAGCCATCCTCCACCTCACCTTCCAAAACCTACCTAGCGAGTCCAACTCATGTACAGGACTGATGGCAGGCTCAACCTTAACAAGTTTAAGGTAAAGAGCAAGACGCACACCTCCACCATCATGGAGCTTCAGTACTCAGATGACAATGCCCTAGTTGCTCACTCTGAATCGGACCTCCAGAGCATCTTGGATGTCTTTGCTAGAGCTTATCGGCTCCTGGGGCTTGAGCTAAACATCAAGAAGACCCTAGCCCAACCAGCACCAGATGTACCCTCCCAAACCCCCACAATTTATGTAGATAACAGCGCCTTGGAGAATGTGGATCACTTGGCCTACCTTGGCAGTCTTCTCTCCACAAGAGCGGCCATTGATGACGAGACTCACCACTGTATAGGATGTGCCAGTGGGGCTTTTGCTAAGCTGAGGAAGAGTGCGTGGAAATGAGGACATCCAGACCAAGACAAAGCTCCTAGTCTATCAAGTGGTAGTTCTGCTGTCTGCTCTATAGGGCCTCTACAGCCGCCTGAAGACCAACAAATGACCAGATCCATCAACAGGAGGACAATCGAACTCAGAGAACTTAGAGTGATCGCCGATGATGATGGCTACTGGACAGTGTGGGGGACTTTGTAGTAAATATGCTGCTACAGCAGAGGGTTATAGTAGACTGTATTATCCTGTAATACTATAGAACTTACTTACTTACTTACTTACTTACTTACTTACTTACTTACTTACTTACTTACTTACTTACTATAGAATGTGGGGGGAGTAATTTACAGTAGTTAAACTACAGCCTGGTGGATGGCAGTAGGCAGAGTAGCATGCACTCTAGGGAGGGGCAGTTGAGGCTTTGGCTGTGCAGTATTTTCTGCCAGGGCGTGTAGTGTGTGTTAGCTGTGTCTGTGTGTATTCTGTCAGGGTGTGTAGTGTGTGTTAGCTGTGTCTGTGTGTATTCTGCCAGGGTGTGTAGTGTGTGTTAGCCGTGTCTGTGTGTATTCTGTCAGGGTGTGTAGTGTGTGTTAGCTGTGTCTGTGTGTATTCTGCCAGGGTGTGTAATGTGTGTTAGCTGTATCTGTGTGTATTCTGTCAGGGCGTGTAGTGTGTGTTAGCTGTGTCTGTGTGTATTCTGTCAGGGCGTGTAGTGTGTGTTAGCTGTGTCTGTGTGTATTCTGTCAGGGTGTGTAGTGTGTGTTAGCTGTGTCTGTGTGTATTCTGTCAGGGTGTGTAGTGTGTGTTAGCTGTATCTGTGTGTATTCTGTCAGGGTGTGTAGTGTGTGTTAGCTGTGTCTGTGTGTATTCTGTCAGGGTGTGTAGTGTGTGTTAGCTGTGTCTGTGTGTATTCTGTCAGGGTGTGTAGTGTGTGTTAGCTGTGTCTATTCTGTCAGGGCGTGTAGTGTGTGTTAGCTGTGTCTGTGTGTATTCTGTCAGGGCGTGTAGTGTGTGTTAGCTGTGTCTGTGTGTATTCTGTCAGGGTGTGTAGTGTGTGTTAGCTGTGTCTGTGTGTATTCTGTCAGGGTGTGTAGTGTGTGTTAGCTGTGTCTGTGTGTATTCTGTCAGGGTGTGTAGTGTGTGTTAGCTGTGTCTGTGTGTATTCTGTCAGGGTGTGTAGTGTGTGTTAGCTGTGTCTGTGTGTATTCTGTCAGGGTGTGTAGTGTGTGTTAGCTGTGTCTGTGTGTATTCTGCCAGGGCGTGTAGTGTGTGTTAGCTGTGTCTGTGTGTATTCTGTCAGGGTGTGTAGTGTGTGTTAGCTGTGTCTGTGTGTATTCTGCCAGGGTGTGTAGTGTGTGTTAGCTGTGTCTGTGTGTATTCTGTCAGGGTGTGTAGTGTGTGTTAGCTGTGTCTGTGTGTATTCTGCCAGGGTGTGTAGTGTGTGTTAGCTGTGTCTGTGTGTATTCTGTCAGGGTGTGTAGTGTGTGTTAGCTGTGTCTGTGTGTATTCTGCCAGGGTGTGTAATGTGTGTTAGCTGTGTCTGTGTGTATTCTGTCAGGGTGTGTAGCGTGTGTTAGCTGTGTCTGTGTGTATTCTGTCAGGGCGTGTAGTGTGTGTTAGCTGTGTCTGTGTGTATTCTGTTCTGTCAGGGTGTGTAGTTTGTGTTAGCTGTGTGTATTCTGTCAGGGCGTGTAGTTTGTGTAAGCTGTGTGTATTCTGTCAGTGTGTGTATTGGGCTAGCTGTGTGTATTACAGTATGTGGGGAGGTACAGTAATAGAGGGTGTGGTTGCGCGGGGGGCGGGGCTGTGACCCCACACAGTGCGTCTGTTTGTATCTTTGGCACTTCCAAGTCAGGTCTGTCATTTACAGCAGCCCAGAGCAGTTATTTAGCCCAACGTCTGTCTGTCTGGTGCCAGTGTATAATTGCAACTCCAAAAGGGCTCTCCCCATCCCAAAATACCACATGGATCCTTCCTCAAGAACTAGTTTTCCAAAGACATCTTCTAAGCCAAAATAACTACATTATGACCCTACGTTTAGTGCACTATCTAGTCTATAAATGGGTGTAAACACAACCCTAGAAACCACTGCTACTTCTCTTGGCTGTACTTACTTCTTACTGTACTTGCTTTACTAACTCGGTGGGGCGGCTGTAGCTCAGTTGGTAGAGCGGGTCGTTCAGTGATCGAAGGGTCAGTGGTTCGAATCCCAGCTCCGACTGTCCACATGTCGAAGTGTCCTTGAGCAAGACACCTAACCCCAAATTGCTCCCAATGAGCAGGTTAGCACCTTGCATGGCAGCTACCGCCATTGGTGTGTGAGTGTGTGTGTGAATGGGTGAATGAGAGGCCATTGTAAAGCGCTTTGAGTGCCGCTAAGGTGGAAAAGCGCTATATAAGTGCAGTCCATTTACCATTACTACAGGAGGGCTCAGATAAACCCAGATAAACTGTAACCCATCACCCATCGTACATTAGCTTCTTCGCTCATTCAGCCGAGCCCACAACAAGCATCTTCCTCAGCCAACAAGCTGGAAACAGAGTCCGTTTACAGGACCGCTGGACTTTGGTGCTCAATTGTGGTAGATTTTAGTGAGGTGAGTGTAGAAATACGCTGGTCCAGAGCTGGGTCTATACAGTAGAAATACGCTGGTCCAGAGCTGGGTCTATACAGTAGAAATACGCTGGTCCAGAGCTGGGTCTATACACACTGGTCCAGAGCTGGGTCTATACAGTAGAAATACGCTGGTCCAGAGCTGGGTCTATACAGTAGAAATACGCTGGTCCAGAGCTGGACCTATGATCCAGTGCTGGGCCTATCCAGTCTATCCATTGGTCCAGAGCTGGGCCTGCTATCTAGCTACTTAGCTAACTTGAATGCCAGCATGACCATTTATTTTAGTAATACAGGGAACCACTGGAGAGGCTAAAGGGCTAAAGAGCCCCATTTGGCCCCAGAGCAGCAGGTTCAGACCCCGACCCTGGGAGGAGCAGCACTGTATTGTACAGTATGAACTATTCATTTTGGTAATTAATAATAACCCAGTAGAAATATAGCCTAATCAAAAACACAGTACTACTGTGAGTCAATCAGTTCTCCGACCAAATCAACCCTTCGTGCATGAGGGCATCATCTCACACCACACAACATTCATCACTGATTAGAAAGATTCCCGCCTGACCTCAGTGCCTTGTCTTCCCTTGAGGTCATTCAAATAACTGGATGTGAATCCAGGGAGGGTTAAAGTGGGGATCCAGGTTAATCCCAGTCACCCCCAGCGACTCCGGGAGAACAGCAGGGGGCGTGACGAGTGGCCAGATCCAGACGGAATGCTAATCTTTTAAGGTTTCAAAGGTTGGAGACTTGGATCAAATTAGTGCGCTGTGTGACAGGATATTGCTGTATTATGTATGGCTGCACTTTAAAACAGAGGTAGACATCTTTTCAGCAACTCAGACCAGCCAACAGACTCCTCAGACCAGCCTAGAGACTCCTCAGACCAGTCTACAGACTCCTCAGACATACCTCAGACCAGCAGACTCCTCCGACCAGCCTACAGACTCCTCCGACCAGCCTACAGACTCCTCAGACCAGCCTACAGACTCCTCAGACCAGCCTACAGACTCCTCAGACCAGCCTACAGACTCCTCAGACCTACCTCAGACCAGCAGACTCCTCCGACCAGCCTACAGACTCCTCAGACCAGCCTACAGACTCCTCAGACCTACCCCAGACCAGCCTACAGACTCCTCAGACCAGCCTACAGACTCCTCAGACCAGCCTACAGACTCCCCAGACCAGCCAACAGACTCCTCAGACCTACCCAAGACCAGTCTACAGACTCCTCAGACCAGCTTACAGACCTCTCAGACCAGCCTACAGACTCCTCAGACATACCTCAGACCAGCTTACAGACCTCTCAGACCAGCCTACAGACTCCTCGACATACCTCAGACCAGCTTACAGACCTCTCAGACCAGCCTACAGACACCTCAGACATACCTCAGACCAGCTTACAGACCTCTCAGACCAGCCTACAGACTCCTCGACATACCTCAGACCAGCAGACTCCTCAGACCAGCGTACAGACTCCTCAGACCAGCCTACAGGCTCCTCAGACCAGCCTACAGACTCCTCAGACCAGCTTACAGACCTCTCAGACCAGCCTACAGACACCTCAGACATACCTCAGACCAGCTTACAGACCTCTCAGACCAGCCTACAGACTCCTCGACATACCTCAGACCAGCAGACTCCTCAGACCAGCGTACAGACTCCTCAGACCAGCCTACAGGCTCCTCAGACCAGCCTACAGACTCCTCAGACATACCTCAGACCAGCAGACTCCTCAGACCAGCCTACAGGCCAGAGAGATGAGAGCCTCAGTGCTAATTGAAAGTTGACAGTGAAAAACAACATGTGTTCTCTAGCATGCCGTAAACGACTAGCGGTTGGGTAACACACACCATAGTATTTAACCCAGCGTACGCTTTCCCCCTCTCTCGTCTGCCTCCTGCTCTCGCTTGATCCTCTTTCCCAGGGTGGTTGAAGCAAAGCCATCTGGCCCAGACTGACTCCTGGGAGGGGGACTAAAATGTTGGGGGGGGTGAAACTAGAGACTGAATGTGACTTCCCTGCCACAGCGAGGGAAGGAGGCTATCATTACACCCTCCTAAAGCAAGGCACACCCCTACCGCTGAGCACACTGGCCACGGGGCCAAGGCTCCTTCATGTTCCACTACCGAGGTGGAAATAAAACAATACTAGCCTACTAGTGAGGACTGAGTAGACTAGTGAGAAGTGAGGTGAGATGGTGATGCTTGTTAAACAGTGGATGTACAGTATGTAGCACCCGGCTTGACAACTCTCTTCATTAAAGATGGGGGCATGCCAGGCCATGTTAGCTGTGGTAAAGGGTAGCTATCAAGCAATGCCGGGCTATTTTTCATACAAACAAAAACATCTTAAATTGCCCATAATATTTACAGTAATTCAGATTAAACATACTAATTAACTTTGAAACAAGCATCAACAGCTCTTAGAGCCTACTCACTTTTCTTTAAAACTCCTCAATTTGAACAGGGAGACCTGTCATTCTGGATAAAGATGAGGGATGGATGGGGAAATCTAACTCACACTTATTAAAGTTGGCTACAAATGCTAGGAAGGTAAAACCATTGCAAACATGCTTGGTATCATCAGAATTCCTCAGATAATTAAATTATTCAAGAATCAAATGGCAAGGCTGCTACAGTATCATACTTCAAAATACTATGGTATAAAGAGGAAATGTGCCCTTAACTCCTTTCCATACCAGGTCAATCTGGCGGATAAGCAATTTATTAGAATGTTAGAATGTTCAGAATAAAATAATTAGGCCAATTAAGATCAGAATTCGAACATTTAACCAATCACGCGTCAGAGGAGCCTTGGTCTACGTAACTATGTCAATAAGATCAGGACAGGCCGTCTAGTAAACATCTACTGTACATTTTCAGAACTAGTAGCAATCACATCACCACGAATTAACCACGAGAACGAGAAAACCCTTCAGTCAACTTACCGATGTTGTGTTGTTGACGTTGTGTTTTCCGTAAGAAATGAAGCACGAAAGAGCGGAAAACAGCTTGATAAAGCAACAATAAAAAACGTATACTTGTTTAAAAAATATCGCCTATGCTTGATGGACTAGACTTGTAACTCGGCAAGGCTTGTTTGCTCTCCTTTCTCCAGTTATGAGTCAAAAAGTAGTCGGTCAAATCCTTCCGGAACGGAGAAACGCTATTCTGCTTGCAGATAGGTTGTTAATGTTTATTCATAATGACTGCATAGTAGAATAATTAGTCAGTTAGAGATCTAGTCACGACTGGAAAAGTTCTCCAGCCACCGACCCCTCTCTCTCCCCCTCTGCTTCACACCCCCTCTCTGCTGTGGATTCAGCCCAGATAAGCTACGGGTTCTTCCTCGAGTTTAGCATTTAACGTAATAGTTAAATACTTGGAAGTATTTCTTCCGTGAGAGGACCCCTTTCTCTACCCGATCTCCCTTCCAACGTCCAGCCAACAGCTGAAAACGCTTGACATGATAGCCGACCGACCATCTGTTATTGCCGGTTGCATTCAAATGTTGGAGAGGGGAGGGGGAGGTAGCCTACAGTTGGGTATGTTGGAGACAGCAAAGATCATGAAAATTGCAAGAACACTGATAAAAAATCCAACCAATATCTTCTGATAAGTTTATTACTGTCAGGTTTTGAGCACTTTGTTGATTTGTTTGATGACCATGTAGGCCTGTTGGTAAATTATTTATTTTGTGTGTGTGTGTGTGTGTGTGTGTGTGTGTGTGTGTGTGTGTGTGTGTGTGTGTGTGTGTGTGTGTGTGTGTGTGTGTGTTTTCAATGGAGATGTAGCCTACTCTCTAGTCTACCCCTTCTGATGGGGTAATTTGAACAGTAACGTCCCCCACCAAATAAATGTGGGACTAGTGGATGGGACCAACACAAGGAATGAGGTCACACTGGAAACTAGTGCTTGCTTGGTTTGTCAAACCCAACATAGACTTTCCCTCACCCCCAGCACAGGGTCACCGCCATGTTTGAATCATACTTCTCATTTGACTTTTCTCCTGTGGGTGTCATCATCTGCCACGACTGACGGGCAGCAGGGCCAGACCTGGTCTCTCCTGAGGAAGACTTGCTGTAGTCTGTAGGCTAGTAGGCTACACATGGCCAAGGTGATGAAGCATTCCTGTAGCCTGTAGTACACATGGCGCATTGCTGTAGTCTGTAGTACACATGTGGGTATTTGGAGATTTGATGTTTATGAGCCATTCTGTTTGAAAGGAGGTACAAAGGCTTTGAACTTCCCCATAAAACGTCTGTTTCATGACTGGGAGGAAAGAGTACGCCTGAGAAGCATTGAGTAAACCCTAACCCTAAATGAGCCCTTCGTTGAGCAACAGAAACCTTGAACATCTACTCCTTAAATGAGCACGGCTGGAAAATTAACTGCACAATATGTCCTCCTCTGTGTCCCAACTGCCATGGCTTTTTTCCATGACCTGAAATTCTCCACACCATCTCTTTTTGCCATCATCAGCATCAGTGATATATCAGTGGCACACAGATATCAGTGATGTTTGTGTTTATACAAGCCCAGGCCACTCCCGTGCCTCTCCCTCTCTCCTATCCCCGACTGGGTCTGTGGGATATGGGGCTGACCGGATGCTGGTGACAGGAAGTGGCTAACGTGGTCCAGATGTGGGGACTGTCAGGGGGACCACCCCCACCATAGCAGGAAGAGGTGGGAGGCCGCTTGCTTTGATCGTAAACAGACTGGGATCCCCTCAACCTGCCCCCTTTCATTTCTTCTGCTGAGTTTGGTGAGGGGCAGCGAGAGCGTCTGGGTACTCAGATTAGGTGAGGGGTAATCAGGTTGGTAGAGAGGAAAATGAGAGCAATTATATTACAATCATTTATAAATTCAGCAAGATATAAATACAAAATAGAAGCATTTATAAATGAGACAAACATTTGTCCGGTAGCCTAAAAAAATTTACATTTCACTTTACATTTAAACGTCCATACAATCACATCTACCTCCTTATAAGAATTCTGCCAACAACTTACAATTTTGATAATTCACTGTGAAGAAAGGCCTGATGTGCCCCCTTGTGGTGAAAAGGCATTATTGCATAATTTTGGATCACACCGTTACTGTGACTTGAGATGGGCTTCGTTCCATTTCTCTATTCACTGTAGTTAGACTGGGCAGCATCCATGTTCAATTGTGTAACTAAAAATCATTGCACACGAATAGCTGTCAATCTGAGGATTCATTGTTAAATTAAATTACAAAGAAACAATGTGTTTGTAAACTGAAATGTCGTTATAGATCTGCAGCTTTCACTCAATGTAGCCTCTAGCAAGTCATTGGGTGTCTTGAGGCTAGCCTTGTGAGACCATCCTGATCTCAAGCTCACATAGTTTCTCTCCACAAATTAGTCTGGCCTTCCTCGTATCTACATACATTTTCAGAAATTACAAGGTGACCGGGCCAATCCATTTAATACATAGAAAATTAGCATCACAGCTAGTAGACATTTTCTACTTGGCCAATCCCTTGAGATTACTTTGCTCCTGTTTTAATTGCCCTACTGTCTTTTATTGTTTTGTTACTGTTTGTATGTATTTATGATTACTCATGTACAGCACTGTGTTGCAGCCATGGTTGTTTTTAGAGCGCTCTATAAATTAAGTTGAGTTGAGATGGTATGTGATCCAAGATGGCGGATGATAATGATCATAATGATCATTAATTGGCCATTTAATCAGCCCCAACTACCTAAATAAAAAAAATCTGTCCCGTCTCCATCTGTCCAGGATCCTTCGCGGTATCCTTGCCAAATATGAACGCAGGCCGACAGTGTCCAAGGAAAATGAATCAGACAGTATATATATGAATATACAGAGGTTTGCCCTTTATTGTGTTGGATACAGAACAGGAGAATACAATTAAGACTCAAAATCTAAACGAACATGTGTAAAAGAGCAAACACACTCAAATGAATTCCCATGTTTTCATTCCTCACATTACAAGAGGGCCTACAGAGAGAGTGGATAGATTGCACCACCATGGTGTGCATGTTCTTGTTAGAGCGTACACGTTTATGGCAAGATGAAAACCATAGATTCAGTGACAACAGCTTTGCTTAACAACATCTCATCCATTCCCTACAACAGTGATGGAACCAAGGACCAAGGAATACTATGTTAAAGTCTCAGATGAGAATATTTCCCCCGCTGGTCAGCCCAAGCAGGAGTGGAGGAGTAGGCATCGTGTTTTTCCGTTGAGTAACCCCCTCTGAGGTCTTTGGGTTGGGTTGAAGGCTTCTCCGCTCCTCTAGAAGTGTTTGGTAGAGGCCAGGTCTTCAGGCGGTAGAGGTGTGGTGTTTAACGAGGAACCCAGAGAGGAGGTTTCTCCACTAGTCCTCATCGTCGTCAATCAGGACCCGCTGTCGTCTGCGCTTGGCGGGGGCGTGGCGAGCGTCCGAGTCAGAATCTCCTTCAGCCGACGCCTCAGTCATGGAGGGGGCTTCCTCCTCTGTTAGGACCACAGAGAGTCTGAGTCAGACAAAACCCTAACCTTGTAATATGATATGCACTGTGCGCATGCGTGCTGGAGCAAGTGGGGAAGCTATTTTGTTTCTAAAGACGTTTCTAAAGATCATATTACAGAGGCATGTGAAAAACCACAACAAGCCCTCGCTCTATGCAAGCACAACTAGCGATTCATGAAGACAGATTGATGAAAACAACCGTTTCACGGCAGAAAATAGATTTTTTAGAAGCTGCATTCTCAGTGCCCCGTCCGCCGCCATTACATGGATATACTTGTGCTGGATTTAAAATTTCTTCTACATGCCTCCGAATTACACCAAAGTTATCTCGGTGAGTCAAACGTCTTATAATATGCCGTAAATAAGGTCCAGGTTGTCAAAAACGAGCATTCTCCTTTAAGATACCAAGTCCATCATCACTTTTACAATGGTTCAAGTTTACCTTGGGAAACTCGAGGAAATAACGATAAAATTACCTTTCTCCTCGTCACTGTCTAACACTCGGCTTCTTTTAACGGAGGTCTTCTCTTGTGGAGATCTGGATAGATGAGGAGATCAGTATACATTCAGTGTACAACACTTTAGGGACACCTGTGCTTTCCTTGAGAGACACGGACCAGGTGACAGCTGATGGTGGTGTGGGGTGTGTTCTCATGGCACACAGTGGGCCCCTTAATAAAAACTGAGCAATGTTTGAATAGCACAGGTTATCTGAACATCATTACCAATCTGAGCTTTTCAGCAGGATACACCATCATTGACACACACCAGCCCACTTCCAGCTTTAGGCCTGGGCCATAGCAAACACACACCAGTATTTGCCATGTCCCTCCTATGTTATTTTTTAATTTCTCTTACTCTGAAAATGTAATTTAATGTTATTTATTGCTTTATAAATGTTCTTAGCCGGTAGACAAACATACTCTAGGAGCTTGCTCGATCGCCTTGTTGAGAGGGGTCAGCGAAGAATTTTTACAGCTCACTTATCTGGCCCCCGGGTGATTACTGTTTATTTGCTTCCCTCTGGAATATGTAGAGGTGGGTCGTATGCCCACCTCCCTTGCTCTCTGTAAAGCGCATTGTGTTGCCTCTGGGTATGAAATGCGCTATACAAATAAAGCTTTGATTGATTGATTGATTGATCGATCACACCACCAGCAGCTTTCACTCAATGCATATCTGTGCACCTGTATTAGAAAGAAATATTTGATGAATCTCACCTCTGAGGAGCACTGTCTATATCTTCAACTGGACTGAAATCTGTGAACAGAGAAACAAACAACTGGTTAACATTTGAACACAATTTCTGTGACATCATATGTAAATGTTCATGTTAAGTGCCTATGAGAGACCATCAAGCTATCCACATGCTATTGAAATCCAAGCAAATGGTTTCTCTGACAATTCACCCAAACTTCATATTCTCACTCATCTTTTCACATTCTCACAATTTGGCAGAAATGGCACCCGACCCTGTAACCTCTTCTACTGAAGCAGCACCTAACCCTGTAACCTCTTCTACTGTACTAAAGCAGTGGTGTCAGGTTCATAATGCACTGTCTAGTTCATTCTGAGACCATAGCTGTGTTCGGAATCGCTCCCTCGTTCGGAATCGCTCCTCACTCCCTATTCCCTATATAGGGTTCACCATGTAGTGAACTACCTAGGGAACGGAGAAAATGTAGGGTACATGCACTGTTCCCTGCAAATCAAGGTGAATTGTGGGTAATAAATAGTGGACTATATAGGGAACGAAAATTCTGTGGAGAATTCGGACACTACAAACAAAATGGCTGACGCCCTATATAGTGCAATATAGTGAATAGGGAGCAATTCCGAACACAGCTCATGAGATCGTTTTGTGACAGAAGAGAATAGTATATATAACTTACTGAATGTGTAACATTCAACTCAAAACCATTTAGCTTGAGCAGACCCCCCTCCCTCTTTATCAACCTAAAACAAAGACCAGTTTGACACTGAATGAAATGAAATGCTCTTTTGTGGATCTCCCCACCGGTGTGCTCTGCAGTGGGGTGCCTCCTCTTGCGGGCCAGCAGCAGAGCCCTAAGGGCCTGGCTTCTCTGCTCATGAGAGTCTGCCTCTCCCTGGAGCTCCTGGCTGGGGCCCTCAGCCCGCTCTGCCTCCTCTTCCCCCGCTGGGGCCTCACTGCTGGGCCTCAGGGCTGCGGCAGCCCCCCTCAACTGGGATGAGCTCAAAGCGGCTGGGATCCTCCAGAACGACTCCTGATGGCCATGCGGAAAGGAAAGTATTTTAATAATAATTAATAATAATTAATTATATTTATAAAGCGCTTTTCATTGAGAGACAATCTCAAAGTGCTGACAAAACAGTTTAGATACGTTGTCTCCCTCTCAAATGCCCTAGCTAACGTTAACATTACCTCAGTTACTGAACTTAGCCCAACCCAACCCATCATAACGTTAGCATAACCTGATTTGGCTAAAGCAAGCTTCTCTAAACTACAACTTAGCTTCTCTAAACTACAACTTAGCTTCTCTAAACAACAACTTAGCTTCTCTAAACTACAACTTAGCTTCTCTAAACTACAACTTAGCTTCCGTAGTGGCAGCAGGACTGACAGGTGATCCTCATGACGGTAGTAGGCTATCAAGTAGGGCTGGGTTTAAAAAATCGATTAATCGATTCTGAATCAAAGGATTCAGAATCGATTCATGAATCCCAAAATCGATCTTTTATTTAATGAATGAATGAATAAATGAAGGTATGAATAGTTCATTAATTCATTCAATGATTCATTCATTCATTTTTGGAAATCAGTATCGATACCCAGCCCTAGTATTGATGTGTTGCATAACTTGGCAGTCATGTAATTAAGGTTACAGCTAAAAAAACAGGTTTTAGTAACACTAACCGAATCGATATTGAATCGAATCGAGATAATCGATTCTGAACCTTGT
This sequence comes from Borostomias antarcticus, assembly GCF_949987555.1. NCBI lineage: Eukaryota > Metazoa > Chordata > Actinopteri > Stomiiformes > Stomiidae > Borostomias > Borostomias antarcticus. The sequence goes on along the minus strand of NC_140240.1, from coordinate 1,524,316 downwards.
GAATCGGAATCGAATCTTGAAATTCGACTCTATACCCAGCCCTAGTATCAAGGCTTCCACGGTCTGTCTGAGCTGCAACAGCTGCGCTGACTTCAAAACATGTGCCTGGCTATGATCACGATTAGCTTAGCGCTAGCCTAGCTAAAGAAGATATAGCTGGATAGCAAAACCTCCCAACTTAACCTAGCTAGTTGGCTGTAAGTATTTACCCTTTAGACTAAATAAATACAATATAATTACATTAAATAAACATATACACATGGAAATATATACACTTGGAAATATACATATGGAGCAGAGCGGAACAAGTCTGCCCTGTTGCCATGGAAAAAAACAATATCATTTTTGTTCAGTCTTTGTTATCACAGCAAAGCTGTTGAATATGACAGGCCGAACCCTGACCCCTAACCCTGACCCCTCCCCTGACCCCTCCCCTGACCCCTCCCCTGACCCCTCCCCTGACCCTCAGACCAACCTGCTCATCTGCAGGCGCTCTGACCCCCAGTTTCCGTAGTAACCTCTGGAAGCTCTTGTTCTCCATGGCGTCCTCGTTCTCCTCCGTGAGAGGGACCAACGCCACGGGCTGAGACGAGCCTGTAAATAATAACAATAATAATAAGACGAGCCTGTGAATCATAATAATAATAATAATAATAATATACCCTGTCAATCAAACCACACCCCAGGCTGAGACGAGCCTGTGAATAATAATAACAATAATAATATAAATAAATATAATAAATAAATAAACCAAAGGGAAACGACACATTCATGCTGAAAGGGATGTTGGGTCCTTAATCCAATCCTTAAAACACCCCAACCCTGACCCTGACCCCTCCCCTACGGCCTGACCCTGAAGTCACTCACCTTCTTCCTCACGGTCATGTGCTGTTTTGTTCAGGCAGTTCTGTAGCCACAACAAGGGTCCTGACATACCTGTCACAAAAGAATACAGCATAAGACCACGTCAATGACGTCTCTAATGACATCCCCACTTTCCTCCTCATCAAACTGAATGATCACACTAGCCATGTTTCCATCCACACGTTTTATGTGAATTAAGTTATATCGAATTAAAAATGCCTTATGGAAACAGTAAAATTCTATTCAAAATCATGAAAATCAACAAAAAGTTTGTACTGTCGATCTCATCGGATTTTCTCTTGTTCGATAAAAGTCTTTTGTGATAAATGCTTTATCCGATTTTAAGCTCTAGATGGAAACGCACGTTCACCGGCTTTATTCGCATTCATATTTTTAGCGATCCTCACACAATTCGATTGACAAGTGGATGGAAACATGGCTACTGACCCCCAGAAGGAGAATGTGAATAGGCTCTGTGCACCAGCTTCACTACTTCCTCAAAGTCACTTGGCTTCTTTATTTCCTGTCCAATATGATTGGATTAAGTGATTAATCAGGTGTGCGCTGGGTCTGCCGCACACCTGATTAATCACTTAGGCCAATCATATAGGACAGGAAATAAAGATGCCAAGTGACTTTCAGGAAGTAGTGGAGCTGGTGCACAGAGCCTATAGCAAACGTACTGTAACCAAGAGCAGCCGGCTCTCACCTTCCTGCCGCACGGCCTGAACCACAGCCCCCAGGCTGGCGTTCCTCTCCACTGTGACCTCCCTGACCTTCCTCCCGTCATCCCCAGACATCGCCCTCTCCTGCTCCTCTCCCTCGTCTTCACTCTCCTCCGAGTCATCTTCATCTTCCTCGTCTTCGTATGTGTCCATCGGCTCCTCCGGCAGGTCTCCGGTGACGTCAGCCAGGAAGTCCTCTTCAGTCTGACAGAGTGGAGGGGAAGGGGGGGCGCTCGTCATCAAACACATCGGAGAACGAACCGGGTTACGTTTTCATTAACATCGTTCCTACTAACACACCAGAGATCCAAGGCAAGCTGCTTCAATGTAGACATCATCAATACAAAAAAACACTATTTGTATTATCGACTCATCAGCAATATGTGAGTAGTGATGTCATCTCTATCTCTGTCCAACTCCGCCCAGGAAGGAAAGGCAAGTTTATTTATATCGCACATTTTAGCCACAGGGCAATTCAAGGTGCTTTACATGAGACATTAAAAGCATTCAAACAAAAAGCAAGACATTATAGACATTTAAAACAAAAAGCAGGACGAAATAAAAGCATTAAAACAAAAAGCAAGACATTATAGACATTTAAAACAAAAAGCAGGACAAATTAAAAGCATTAAAACAAAAAGCAAGACATTATAGACATTTAAAACAACCCACCAAGCCACCAAAACAGCCAATCAGGTTGTCATGTTTTTAAAAAAATCCCATCTCACCATTCCCGGTCCAGAGCTCTTCCCTGGAGCGGCGTGGCGCCGTCTCTTCTTGTGAAGCTCCCGCCGGTCCGACACCAGGCCCAGACTCAGCAGCTTCTCCACCACACGGGCGCGGGAACGCCTGGCGGTCAGATTCTTCAGGATGCCCCCCAGCACGTCTGAGGGAATTAAGGAACAAGGAACAGCCGACATCCAACATGAAACCACAACCAAATTGAGCTTTGGCTGTTCCGTCAGTCTCTACTGTTCTAACAGACCTACCATCAGTCTCTACTGTTCAAACAGACCTACCATCAGAGTCTCTACTGTTCAAACAGACCTACCATCAGTCTCTCTACTGTTCAAACAGACCTACCGTCAGTCTCTACTGTTCAAACAGACCTACCATCAGTCTCTACTGTTCAAACAGACCTACCATCAGTCTCTACTGTTCAAACAGACCTACCATCAGTCTCTACTGTTCAAACAGACCTACCATCAGTCTCTGTACTGTTCAAACAGACCTACCATCAGTCTCTCTACTGTTCAAACAGACCTACCATCAGTCTCTACTGTTCAAACAGACCTACCATCAGTCTCTACTGTTCAAACAGACCTACCATCAGAGTCTCTACTGTTCAAACAGACCTACCATCAGTCTCTACTGTTCAAACAGACCTACCATCAGAGTCTCTACTGTTCAAACAGACCTACCATCAGTCTCTACTGTTCAAACAGACCTACTGTACCATCAGAGTCTCTACTGTTCAAACAGACCTACTATCAGAGTCTCTACTGTTCAAACAGACCTACCATCAGTCTCTACTGTTCAAACAGACCTACCATCAGTCTCTACTGTTCAAACAGACCTACCATCAGTCTCTACTGTTCAAACAGACCTACCATCAGAGTCTCTACTGTTCAAACAGACCTACCATCAGAGTCTCTACTGTTCAAACAGACCTACCATCAGAGTCTCTACTGTTCAAACAGACCTACCATCAGTCTCTACTGTTCAAACAGACCTACCATCAGAGTCTCTACTGTTCAAACAGACCTACCATCAGTCTCTCTACTGTTCAAACAGACCTACCATCAGTCTCTCTACTGTTCAAACAGACCTACCATCAGAGTCTCTACTGTTCAAACAGACCTACCATCAGTCTCTACTGTTCAAACAGACCTACCATCAGTCTCTACTGTTCAAACAGACCTACCATCAGTCTCTACTGTTCAAACAGACCTACCATCAGTCTCTACTGTTCAAACAGACCTACCATCAGAGTCTCTACTGTTCAAACAGACCTACCATCAGAGTCTCTACTGTTCAAACAGACCTACCATCAGTCTCTACTGTTCAAACAGACCTACCATCAGTCTCTACTGTTCAAACAGACCTACCATCAGAGTCTCTACTGTTCAAACAGACCTACCATCAGTCTCTACTGTTCAAACAGACCTACCATCAGAGTCTCTACTGTTCAAACAGACCTACCATCAGAGTCTCTACTGTTCAAACAGACCTACCATCAGAGTTTCTACTGTTCAAACAGACCTACCATCAGAGTCTCTACTGTTCAAACAGACCTACCATCAGAGTCTCTACTGTTCAAACAGACCTACCATCAGAGTCTCTCTACTGTTCAAACAGACCTACCATCAGTCTCTACTGTTCAAACAGACCTACCATCAGTCTCTCTACTGTTCAAACAGACCTACCATCAGTCTCTCTACTGTTCAAACAGACCTACTATCAGAGTCTCTACTGTTCAAACAGACCTACCATCAGTCTCTACTGTTCAAACAGACCTACCATCAGTCTGTACTGTTCAAACAGACCTACCATCAGTCTCTACTGTTCAAACAGACCTACCATCAGTTTCTACTGTTCAAACAGACCTACCATCAGAGTCTCTACTGTTCAAACAGACCTACCATCAGAGTCTCTACTGTTCAAACAGACCTACCATCAGAGTCTCTACTGTTCAAACAGACCTACCATCAGTCTCTACTGTTCAAACAGACCTACCATCAGTCTCTACTGTTCAAACAGACCCCCCATCAGTCTCTACTGTTCAAACAGACCTACCATCAGAGTCTCTACTGTTCAAACAGACCTACCATCAGTCTCTACTGTTCAAACAGACCTACCATCAGAGTCTCTACTGTTCAAACAGACCTACCATCAGAGTCTCTACTGTTCAAACAGACCTACCATCAGTCTCTACTGTTCAAACAGACCTACCATCAGTCTCTACTGTTCAAACAGACCTACCATCAGAGTCTCTACTGTTCAAACAGACCTACCATCAGTCTCTACTGTTCAAACAGACCTACCATCAGAGTCTCTACTGTTCAAACAGACCTACCATCAGTCTCTACTGTTCAAACAGACCTACCATCAGTCTCTACTGTTCAAACAGACCTACCATCAGTCTCTCTGTACTGTTCAAACAGACCTACCATCAGTCTCTGTACTGTTCAAACAGACCTACCATCAGTCTCTACTGTTCAAACAGACCTACCATCAGAGTCTCTACTGTTCAAACAGACCTACCATCAGAGTCTCTCTACTGTTCAAACAGACCTACCATCAGAGTCTACTGTTCAAACAGACCTACCATCAGAGTCTCTGTACTGTTCAAACAGACCTACCATCAGTCTCTACTGTTCAAACAGACCTACCATCAGTCTCTACTGTTCAAACAGACCTACCATCAGTCTCTCTACTGTTCAAACAGACCTACCATCAGTCTCTACTGATCAAACAGACCTACCATCAGAGTCTCTACTGTTCAAACAGACCTACCATCAGTCTCTACTGTTCTAACAGACCTACCATCAGAGTCTCTCTACTGTTCAAACAGACCTACCATCAGAGTCTCTACTGTTCAAACAGACCTACCATCAGTCTCTACTGTTCAAACAGACCTACCATCAGAGTCTCTACTGTTCAAACAGACCTACCATCAGAGTCTCTACTGTTCTAACAGACCTGCCATCAGTCTCTACTGTTCAAACAGACCTACCATCAGAGTCTCTGTACTGTTCAAACAGACCTACCATCAGTCTCTACTGTTCAAACAGACCTACCATCAGTCTACTGTTCAAACAGACCTACCATCAGTCTCTGTACTGTTCAAACAGACCTACCATCAGAGTCTCTACTGTTCAAACAGACCTACCATCAGTCTACTGTTCAAACAGACCTACCATCAGAGTCTCTACTGTTCTAACAGACCTACCATCAGAGTCTCTACTGTTCAAACAGACCTACCATCAATCTCTACTGTTCAAACAGACCTACCATCAGTCTCTACTGTTCAAACAGACCTACCATCAGAGTCTCTACTGTTCAAACAGACCTACCATCAGAGTCTACTGTTCAAACAGACCTACCATCAGAGTCTCTACTGTTCAAACAGACCTACCATCAGTCTCTACTGTTCAAACAGACCTACCATCAGAGTCTACTGTTCAAACAGACCTACCGTCAATCTCTACTGTTCAAACAGACCTACCATCAGTCTCTACTGTTCAAACAGACCTACCATCAGTCTCTCTGTACTGTTCAAACAGACCTATCATCAGTCTCTGTACTGTTCAAACAGACCTACCATCAGAGTCTCTACTGTTCAAACAGACCTACCATCAGAGTCTCTCTACTGTTCAAACAGACCTACCATCAGAGTCTACTGTTCAAACAGACCTACCATCAGAGTCTCTGTACTGTTCAAACAGACCTACCATCAGAGTCTCTACTGTTCAAACAGACCTACCATCAGAGTCTCTACTGTTCAAACAGACCTACCATCAGTCTCTACTGTTCAAACAGACCTACCATCAGTCTCTACTGTTCAAACAGACCTACCATCAGTCTCTCTACTGTTCAAACAGACCTACCATCAGTCTCTACTGATCAAACAGACCTACCATCAGAGTCTCTACTGTTCAAACAGACCTACCATCAGTCTCTACTGTTCTAACAGACCTACCATCAGAGTCTCTCTACTGTTCAAACAGACCTACCATCAGAGTCTCTACTGTTCAAACAGACCTACCATCAGTCTCTACTGTTCAAACAGACCTACCATCAGAGTCTCTACTGTTCAAACAGACCTACCATCAGTCTCTACTGTTCTAACAGACCTGCCATCAGTCTCTACTGTTCAAACAGACCTACCATCAGTCTACTGTTCAAACAGACCTACCATCAGTCTCTGTACTGTTCAAACAGACCTACCATCAGAGTCTCTACTGTTCAAACAGACCTACCATCAGTCTACTGTTCAAACAGACCTACCATCAGAGTCTCTACTGTTCAAACAGACCTACCATCAGTCTACTGTTCAAACAGACCTACCATCAGAGTCTCTACTGTTCAAACAGACCTACCATCAATCTCTACTGTTCAAACAGACCTACCATCAGTCTCTACTGTTCAAACAGACCTACCATCAGAGTCTCTACTGTTCAAACAGACCTACCATCAGAGTATCTACTGTTCAAACAGACCTACCATCAGAGTCTCTACTGTTCAAACAGACCTACCATCAGAGTCTCTACTGTTCAAACAGACCTTCCATCAGAGTCTCTACTGTTCAAACAGACCTACCATCAGTCTCTACTGTTCAAACAGACCTACCATCAGTCTACTGTTCAAACAGACCTACCATCAGTCTACTGTTCAAACAGACCTACCATCAGAGTCTCTGTACTGTTCAAACAGACCTACCATCAGAGTCTCTACTGTTCAAACAGACCTACCATCAGTCTACTGTTCAAACAGACCTACCATCAGAGTCTACTGTTCAAACAGACCTACCATCAGAGTCTCTACTGTTCAAACAGACCTACCATCAGTCTCTACTGTTCAAACAGACCTACCATCAGAGTCTACTGTTCAAACAGACCTACCGTCAATCTCTACTGTTCAAACAGACCTACCATCAGAGTCTCTACTGTTCAAACAGACCTACCATCAGTCTCTACTGTTCAAACAGACCTACCATCAGAGTCTCTGTACTGTTCAAACAGACCTACCATCAGAGTCTCTGTACTGTTCAAACAGCATCTGCAGCTCCTGCTCCTGTTCCTCAGTCCACAGAACAATCCTGGTTCCTTTCCTACAGGTAGGAATTAAAACCACAGATGAGCCACGGATTGTACAGTCAAAAGTCTAACTACTAAATGACAATACTAGTCAACAACTGCAGAGCTTCACATTCCAGATCCGAAGAGTGTCTGGTCAACCGAACACCAGAAGTAGCCACCAAATGTAACATTTTAGCACAAAACGCAAGTATAGTTGCTGATTTGATTGCAATTTCAATGCCTTTCCGATTGTTATAGAGGGTATTTATTGATTTATTCTAAGTGTAATCAAAATAAATATTATATTTCGTAAATTTGTGTACTTCGTCGTCACGTTCCGAGATGCAAACATTTCAGAGATCTGAACGAGCCTCATTCCTGATGGGTTGGGATCTGTGAGGTTCTACGGTGACTGTAGATTATAAATGGTAAATGGTAAATGGACTGCACTTATATAGCGCTTTTCCACCTTAGCGGCACTCAAAGCGCTTTACAATGGCCTCTCATTCACCCATACACACACATTCACACACCAATGGCGGCAGCTGCCATGCAAGGTGCTAACCTGCTCATTGGGAGCAATTGGGGGTTAGGTGTCTTGCTCAAGGACACTTCGACATGTGGACAATCGGAGCTGGGATTCGAACCGCTGACCCTTCGATCATTGAACGACCCGCTCTACCAGCTGAGCTACAGCCGCCCTCATTATTATAAGCAGACTGACTTGTGTTTCCTCAGCTGCTTGGCGCTGTCCACCAGGCCCATCTGGACCATCTGAACCACCACCTGGCGCCGCGTACGGGACCCGTTGCTCAACAACGGCAGCAGAGTCTCCACGATGTCTGGTTCTGAGGGGAGGGTCAGGGTCAGGGGTCAGGGTCAGGGGTCAGGGTTCAGCCGGGCAACAAGAGTCCACACTTCCCACATGTAGCTGAAACATCAGGCTATGAAATAATACTGTGTAAAAGGAAGTGTTAAATGAATGAACTTGAGACACCAAACCCCCCCCCCACCCCAATCCTACCCCTCGCCCCCCCCCCCCTCACCGTCAGAGTCACGATGCTCCTCGTAAAGCCTTCGTAGCTCCGCCTCCTCCTCAGGGGTCCACGGATCCTTCCCACTGGACCCCTCCCTGACACACAGAAAGGACAGCAGATGCAAAAAACCATACCAATATACACTCAAACAGACACACACACACAGACACACACAGACACACACACACACACACACACACACACACAGACGTTACACACACCCGTCTTTGCTGTAGCCTTCCGTCATCTCGCGCGCTGCTCCTACATTCTTCCAGAACAGCAGTTCAACGAAGGCCTTGTTGTTCTGCGCCGCCACCACGAAGAAACGACTCAGCACAAACCTGGCGAAGGTCACCAGCTCCTGAGGAGAGAGCATACCAACATTAGAGACCAGCTCCTAGGGAGAGAGCATACCAACATTAGAGACCAGCTCCTGAAGAGAGAGCATACCAAACATTAGAGACCAGCTCCTGAGGAGAGAGCATACCAACATTAGAGACCAGCTCCTGAGGAGAGAGCATACCAACATTAGAGACCAGCTCCTGAGGAGAGAGCATACCAACATTAGAGACCAGCTCCTGAGGAGAGAGCATACCAAACATTAGAGACCAGCTCCTGAGGAGAGAGCATACCAAACATTAGAGACCAGCTCCTGAGGAGAGAGCATACCAAACATTAGAGACCAGCTCCTGAGGAGAGAGCATACCAACATTAGAGACCAGCTCCTGAGGGGAGAGCATACCAAACATTAGAGACCAGCTCCTGAGGAGAGAGCATACCAACATTAGAGACCAGCTCCTGAGGAGAGAGCATACCAACATTAGAGACCAGCTCCTAGGGAGAGCATACCAACATTAGAGACCAGCTCCTGAGGAGAGAGCATACCAAACATTGGAGACCAGCTCCTGAGAGAGCATACCAAACATTAGAGACCAGCTCCTGAGGAGAGAGCATACCAAACATTAGAGACCAGCTCCTGAGGAGAGAGCATACCAACATTAGAGACCAGCTCCTGAGGAGAGAGCATACCAACATTAGAGACCAGCTCCTGAGGAGAGAGCATACCAACATTAGAGACCAGCTCCTGAGGAGAGAGCATACCAGCATTAGAGACCAGCTCCTGAGGAGAGAGAGCATAACAAACATTAGAGACCAGCTCCTGAGGAGAGAGCATACCAACATTAGAGACCAGCTCCTGAGGAGAGAGCATACCAAACATTAAGAGACCAGCTCCTGAGGAGAGAGCATACCAACATTAGAGACCAGCTCCTAGGGAGAGAGCATACCAACATTAGAGACCAGCTCCTGAGGAGAGAGAGCATAACAAACATTAGAGACCAGCTCCTGAGGAGAGAGCATACCAACATTAGAGACCAGCTCCTGAGGAGAGAGCATACCAACATTAGAGACCAGCTCCTGAGGAGAGAGCATACCAAACATTAGAGACCAGCTCCTAGGGAGAGAGCATACCAACATTAGAGACCAGCTCCTGAGGAGAGAGCATACCAACATTAGAGACAAGCTCCTGAGGAGAGAGCATACCAACATTAGAGACAAGCTCCTGAGGAGAGAACATACCAACATTAGAGACCAGCTCCTGAGGAGAGAGCATACCAAACATTAGAGACCAGCTCCTGAGGAGAGAGCATACCAAACATTGGAGACCAGCTCCTGAGAGAGCATACCAAACATTAGAGACCAGCTCCTGAGGAGAGAGCATACCAAACATTAGAGACCAGCTCCTGAGGAGAGAGCATACCAGCATTAGAGACCAGCTCCTGAGGAGAGAGAGCATAACAAACATTAGAGACCAGCTCCTGAGGAGAGAGCATACCAACATTAGAGACCAGCTCCTGAGGAGAGAGCATACCAAACATTAAGAGACCAGCTCCTGAGGAGAGAGCATACCAACATTAGAGACCAGCTCCTAGGGAGAGAGCATACCAACATTAGAGACCAGCTCCTGAGGAGAGAGAGCATAACAAACATTAGAGACCAGCTCCTGAGGAGAGAGCATACCAACATTAGAGACCAGCTCCTGAGGAGAGAGCATACCAACATTAGAGACCAGCTCCTGAGGAGAGAGCATACCAAACATTAGAGACCAGCTCCTAGGGAGAGAGCATACCAACATTAGAGACCAGCTCCTGAGGAGAGAGCATACCAACATTAGAGACAAGCTCCTGAGGAGAGAGCATACCAACATTAGAGACAAGCTCCTGAGGAGAGAGCATACCAACATTAGAGACAAGCTCCTGAGGAGAGAGCATACCAACATTAGAGACCAGCTCCTGAGGAGAGAGCATACCAACATTAGAGACCAGCTCCTGAGGAGAGAGCATACCAAACATTACTAACATACTACATTGCGCCTTGAAATTTGCCCACATCCATCGCTGTCCATAACGCGACATTCATCTACAGCTGTCATGACTCACATTTCCGCTGCGCACAGGATTGTGGGTCAGAATAGCCAGAAAAGCCTGCTGGCTTGCATACTGCAAAATACGACCGGATGTAGTAGGACATCCTGGTATTTTTGCCATACTGCATGTGGCATACTATGTATTGGGACATACTACATCCTGTTTTGGCATACTATATAGTAGGGTAGTATGCGATTGGGAACACAGCCCCCGTGTCTAGCGGGGGTGTGCGGTACCTTGTACGCAGCGGCGCCGGGGTCGTCCAGGAGCTTGTTGAAGAGGCGGAAGACAGACAGCTGGAAGAGCAGAGCGTCCATCTTGAGGTCGACAGCCAGACGGTGCAGCATGCGCGCGATGCAGTGGTTAGTGTGGGGCGTGTTCTGTGAATAGGTCTTCAGCAGGAGCAGGTACGGACGCACGATGTTGGGGTTGGCAAACCTGCAGGAGGACATTCGACAGGATATTCCATCAAGTTCAAGCGTTTAATGTATATCTGAGTGAACATGAACGTGAGGAAACATTCATACGGTTGAGCACCTGAACACAGACCGGCAAACTCTGGAGTAGTGAAAAAGGTGACGACATACAAAACTAAAACCCTCTAGATTCACTGAAACTAACTTAACATAAAAAAGGTGACGGTAGCTAAAAGGTGACACGTTTGCAGGTCTGTGAACAGCTGTGAAAATACCATTGAAGGAATATGTCTGTTCCTCACCTCTTGATGAATTCCAGGAAGTTGAAGTTGGTCTCGGACACCTGCACGGCCTCTAGCTCCTCCTCCAGCTCCTCCATTTCTCCAACTCCATCCTCCAACACTGGCTCAGCGGGGGGCGGCCCTGAGGTCAACAACAAGCACACACCTCTTAAAACAACGTACACACACCACATCCTATGAATTTCCAGACTAATAATACCATTTTCTTTTTTTTTAAGATATTTTTTTAGGGCTTTTCAGCTTTTTAATGGGACAGGACAGTTTAGAGAGACAGGAAACGTGGGAGAGAGAGAGGGGAGGACATGCGGCACAGGACCCGAGCCAGGAATCGAACCCGGGTCCGCCACGCAAAGGATTAGCCTTCATATGGGGCGCGCCTTACCAGGTGAGCTACCAGGGCTCCCCATAATACCATTTTCATGTGCAACTCAAACAGACTCACTGGGAAGGTTGGCAAAGAGGATCTGCTTCAAGAGATCCAGTTCCTCCTCTGGTTCGACGTCAGCCGACCCAAACACGTCCCCTTCTGGCCACACCTCCCTGATCAGCGAGCCAGAGACGGAAAACCATGAAACAAGACCCAACTTCAAACACGTTAAGCGGGTCGCTGATCTTCTGCCTCTGAAGATGAGCAAGATAAGTGTTGCTGTCCTATGATGCTTTTTTAGCCTCTCTTACTCTGAAATGTAATTTAATGTAATGTATTGCTTTATAAATGTTCTTAGCCGGTAGACAAACATACTCCAGGAGCTTGCTCGATCGCCTTGTTGAGAGGGGTCAGGGAAGAATTTTTACAGCTCACTTATCTGGCCCCCGGGTGATTACTGTTTTTTTGCTTCCCTCTGGAATATGTAGAGAGTGGGTCGTATGCCCACCTCCCTTGTTCTCTGTAAAGCGCATTGTGTTGCCTCTGGGTATGAAATGTGCTATAGAAGTAAAGCTTTGATTGATTGATTGATTGATTGATTGACCGACCTGGCGGCCCGTAGAAGGCCTAGCGCCTCGGGTCCCAGTCTGGCCCGCAGGGCGTCCTGCACGCGCACCATGGCCTCCGTGCGCTGCTCCTCCAGGGGCGTCTCGGAGGCGGCGTCGAACGGCACCATGCCCTCCCTCAGGGCCAGAGACAGCTGCAGCCACACAAGAGACAGGGGAGGTGAGACTCACAGATCAACTCACTCTAGGGCTGCACCATTATGACCAAAGATAATAATTGCGATTATTTGCTTCAAAATGCTAATTGCGATTAATTATTGCGATTAATATTTAATATATAATATGAATATATAATAACCGAAATGCTCCCAAATCACGGACGTTGATCCCTTTCTTTCTACAAACTCACTGACCTCGTTTTCGCTCATTTTTTCACTACTCACGGCTGCAGGTACTCTTGTGACACTTATCTTGACCTACTGCTATCTGTCTTCTCAGTGAAATTGCTGCGCACAGCGCACTCAGCGGGAACGCATGTGATTGGTCAGACAGCACAAGCGCCTGTGATTCATCCATGTAGTCCTAGCCCACTCAATTCAAAGCAAAATTATTAATCACATTAAGTGCGATTAGTTCATCACGGAGGTCATAATCGCGATTTCGATTAATTCATGATTAATTGTGCAGCCCTAACTCACTCGCTACCGGCCCCGATCCTGGGCAGCTGATGGCCTGTACACCCGTAGCACACCACAGGGCCAATTAAGACTACTCCTAACCTAAGACTACTCCTAACCTAAGACTACTCCTAACCTAAAACTACTCCTAACCTAAGACTACTCCTAACCTAAAACTACTCCTAACCTAAGACTACTCCTAACCCAAGACTACTCCTAACCCAAGACTACTCCTAACCTAAGACTACTCCTAACCTAAAACTACTCCTAACCTAAAACTACTCCTAACCTAAGACTACTCCTAACCTAAGACTACTCCTAACCTAAGACTACTCTTCACCTAAGACTACTCCTAACCTAAGACTACTCCTAACCTAAGACTACTCCTAACCTAAGACTACTCCTAACCTAAAACTACTCCTAACCTAAAACTACTCCTAACCTAAGACTACTCCTATCCTAAAACTACTCCTAACCTAAGACTACTCCTAACCTAAGACTACTCCTAACCTAAGACTACTCCTAACCCAAGACTACTCCTAACCTAAAACTACTCCTAACCTAAAACTACTCCTAACCTAAGACTACTCCTATCCTAAAACTACTCCTAACCTAAGACTACTCCTAACCTAAGACTACTCCTAACCTAAGACTACTCCTAACCTAAGACTACTCCTTACCTAAGACTACTCCTAACCTAACCCACTGGACTAGAGTGGCCCCCCAGTCTGGTGGAGACTACATGTCCACTTAAGTTAGGGTTAGGAGACCATGTCCACATGTCGCTGGCCATTACTGCTGAATCCCACACTGACCTGAAACCCTGAGGCCCTCAGCTCCTCGGCCACGGCCCCCCAGGCCTGCTCCAGGGCCTCGGGCGTCATCTCCGCCGCCGGAAGATTCTTCTTCCCGTGAGATCTTCTCCGCTTCACGCGTTTCTTCTGCAGGGGGGGGGGGGACAGTCGGTGTTGATTTAGGTGCATTACAATGTATACTTGTTTTAAATATTTTGTTGCCATCTTGGAGTGTTGTACTTTCATATTCTGTGAATGTCTGAATGTACTGATCTCTTTAGAATGCATTCATGTTCTCTCCTCCTTTACTCCCACTGTTCGACATCTACATCCCATAATGCTCAGATGTTTAGAGTGCTTAACACACTAGTTGAAGAGTACCAGGTGTGTTCAGAGAGCTTAACACACTAGTTGAAGAGTACCAGGCCTCACCTGCACGACCAGGTTGTTCCGGCCCTTGCAGAAGCGCTCCAGCATGCGGAGGAACAGGTGGGTGGTCTCAACCAGGTCCTGGAGGAAGCAGCGCGGCTGCTTGGTCTCGTCGAACTTCCTCAGCAGGGTCAGGAAGATCTCCCGGTACTCCATCAGGTAGAAGATGTTACCTGCGCAGAGGAACGAAGGAGACAGGAAGTCATATCGTACTCAAACTGACATGAGAGGAGACGAGAGCTGTGTTCGGAATCGCTCCCTATTCACTATATAGTGCACTATATAGGGCGTCAGCCATTTTGTTTGTAGTGTCCGAATTCTCCACGGAATTTTCGTTCCCTATATAGTCCACTATTTATTACCCACAATTCACCTTGATTTGCAGGGAACAGTGCATGTACCCTACATTTTCTCTGTTCCCTAGGTAGTTCACTACATGGTGAACCCTAGGGAATAGGGAGTGAGGGAACGAGGGAGCGATTCCCAACACAGCTAAGAAGAAGGAACACAAGGAAGAGAGATGAAGAGGTAGGTAGAGTTGCTGGTGTCTCACTCTTGATGACGTTGGAACTCTGTCGAATGTTGTCGTCATGGGAGCGGTCCATCTCGTTCACAGTCATCAGCAGCTCCTGATAGGCCTTCAGGGCCAGGTGCATCCTGGGAAGTTTTTAGTACAATTAGGTTTGACCCCAGATACCTCTCATCTCAAAATGAGCTGAAGATTTTAGTTCAAATATTTAATTCCTGAGGGCTTGATCAAGTTTTTTTTTTTTTTGCACTGCTCAAACATACCAACCAATCACATTCCTCCACAGCCGGCCTCGTGGTCACTCACCTGCTGGACCAGGTGGTGGCCTCCTTGCGGTCGGTCAGCATCATCTCATAGTAGTTAGTGACGTTGCGCTCGATGAAATGGAAGGCGCGAATGGACATGGTCTCGGAGACGAGGTCGGCGTGGAAACCGTTGCCGCGGTTGAAGGCCATGAAGAAGCTCAAGGCCCAGAGGTAATAGGTCTCGTCATGCTGCTGGGATCGTTCACGGATCAGCTCCTCCTGCGGCGTGCAGAGAGAGGGGAGCCGGTCAGCTCTGCTCCGAGACCTGCCCCCCCATCTGCCCCCCCCATCTGCCTCAGCTCCGGAGGGAGCTCCGTCTACTAGGGCTGGGTATCGAGTCGAATTTCAAGAATCGATTCGATTCCGATTCACAAGGTTCGGAATCAATTATCACGATTCAATTCGATTCGATATCGATTCTGTTAACTAAAACCTTTTTTTTTTTTTTTAGCTGTAACCTTAATTACATGACTGCCAAGTTATGCAACACATCAATACTAGGGCTGGGTATCGATACTGATTTCCAAAAATGAATGAATGAATGAATCATTGAATGAATTAATGAACTATTCATTCCTTCATTTATTCATTCATTCATTAAATAAAAGATCGATTTTGGGATTCATGAATCGATTCTGAATCATTTGATTCAGAATCAATTCAGAATCTAATCGATTTTTCAAACCCAGTCCTACCGTCTACCCACCTTGACCAGATACATGAGGCGGTTGTAGCAGTTCTCCAGGAAGTCGATGCAGAATTCTCGCAGGAAGAGGCGAACGTTGAGCGCCGAGCGGCGCTTGGCGCCCGAGTCACGAGCCTGCTGCTTCCTCTTCGGGACGCGTCTCACCGCCTTGCCGGAGTCATGAGTGTAGTTCTTAAACTGCAGGACAACAACAGAGGACATGAGACCAGAGAACAGGACAACAACAGAGGACAACAGGACAACAACAGAGGACAACAGACCGAAGAACAGGACAACAACAGAGGACATCAGGACAACAACAGAGGACATCAGACCGAAGAACAGGACAACAAGAGAGGACATCAGACCGAAGAACAGGACAACAACAGGGGACATCAGACCGAAGAACAGGACAACAGAGGACAACAGGACAACAACAGAAGACATCAGACTGAAGAACAGAGGAACAAGAGAGGACATCAGACCGAAGAACAGGACAACAACAGAGGACATCAGACCGAAGAACAGGACAACAACAGAGGACAACAGGACAACAACAGAGGACATCAGACCGAAGAACAGGACAACAACAGAGGACAACAGGACAACAACAGAGGACAACAGGACAACAGAGGACATCAGACCCAAGAACAGGACAACAACAGAGGACATCAGACCGAAGAACAGGACAACAACAGGGGACATCAGACTGAAGAACAGGACAACTGACGGGATGAAGGAAAAGGAAAATGTTCTTGGCGTTTCAGCGTGAAAAGCTTTGTAGCACCAAGCACTCACATTATGAAGGCCTCTGTGGTAGATGACATCATTGTCTCCGATGGACTGGAGTCCTTGAACAACATAGGAGCCTCCGAAGCGAGAGTGCCTGAGAGGAGAAAGACCAGAAGACAGGAAGCATTTATGCCGGGCTCAGACTACAGGATTTTTGGGCCGATTTATCCCCGATTCACCCCTCCCGACAATCGGAGGAGAAATCTGGTCTGGAACGTTGGTCGGGGGCCGATGATCGGTCCAGATGATCTTGTAATGTGAGGGGTTTACAGATCCAATCTTTTACCTCCCGATCGGCTCGCAGACCCATCGGGGCGGCCCCGATAATATCAAACAAGTTTGATATTTAAGATTATTACGTCCCGACTTTACAAGTGAGACGGCGAGACCAGTGGTTCGTTGCTCCCTCGGGCACGATAAGATCCTGTAGTGTGTGATGAGCCGTTATTTTCAAATCTTGCTGTGTGTGCTTGTTTGAGATGCGCAAGAAGAATATCTGTTAAGATTCTCCTTATGTGCGTGATGTAACCCGATTTCGAAATTGATTAGGATTGTAAATATCCTGTAGTGTGAGTGTGAGGGGACTCGTCGCCTCATAGGAACGGGAGGAACTAAGTCTAGGTCTAAGTAAGTAGTGTGAGCCCGGCATTAGAATCACACTCCCAGCAATCACCGGCGCATCAGGGTGACATCATGCTGTCCGTATTTAGGGCTGGGTTTAAAAAATCGATTCATCGATTCTGAATCGATTCATGAATCCCAAAAATTATCTTTTATTTAGTGAATGAATGAATAAGTGAAGGAATGAATAGTTCATTAATTCATTCAATGATTCATTCATTCATTTTTTGGAAATCAGTATCGATACCCAGCCCTAGTATTGATGTGTTGCGTAACTTGGCAGTCATGTAATTAAGGTTACAGCTAAAAAAGAAACAGGTTTTAGTAACACTAACCGAATCGATATTGAATCGAATCGTGATAATCTTTTCCAAACCTTGTGAATCGGAATCGAATCGATTCTTGAAATTCGACTCGATACCCAGCCCTATCCGTATTTCCTTACTGTTGCTCTTATTTCTCCAGCTGACACACAGTAGAAGCGCATCCCCAAGTCTCCCTGTGACCATCTGTTCTCAGGTCAGCGCTTAGAGTACCTGGTCCCTCTCTGAAGGACGCGGCTGCGTTTCTCTGCCTGCTCCTTCTGCCTCAACACCTCCAGCTCCTGGGCGTCTCTCTGCTTCTCCTGGGCCGAGCGAGCCTGTCCGGCGCTCACCAGCAGCTCGGGCGTCTGGAGGGGGACCACAGGGGGGGGGTCATTAGGGGGGCGGCTGTAGCTCAGTTGGTAGATCGGGTCGTTCAGTGATCGAAGGGTCAGTGGTTCGAATCCCAGCTCCAACTGTCTACATGTTGAAGTGTCCTTGAGCAAGACACCTAACCCCAAAATTGCTCCCAATGAGCAGGTAAGCACCTTGCATGGCAGCTACCGCCATTGGTGTGTGAATGTGTGTGTGAATGGGTGAATGAGAGGCCATTGTAAAGCGCTTTGAGTGCCGCTAAGGTGGAAAAGCGCTATATAAGTGCAGTCCATTTACCATTTACCATTTAAAGCCACCTGGACTTACAGTCAGAAACATGCTCGTCGCTACAAGCGTGTTTTCATCATTTCCCGTGGTTTTGCTAGTCCTTGTTCTCACCTGGTCTCTGAACATGAGGGAGATGACCTCCAGGACATGCATGCTCCACTGCTGCTCGCTCTGGGACGAGGCCAGGAACTTGATCAGGTCGTCGAAGCCGCTCATATGGACGGCCCACAGCAGCTTGTCGTGCACGCTAGCGTCGTCATCCACGTTCTACAGCCACGCACGAGAAAGAGGAGAGGGAGAGAGAGGGGGGGGGAGGAGAAAGAGAGGAGGGAGAGAAGAGGGGGAGGAGGAAAAAGAGGAGAGAGAGAGGAGGGGGGAGGAGGAGAAAGAGAGGAGAGAGGAGGGGGGAGGAGGAGAAAGAGAGGAGAGAGAGAGGAGGAGAAAGAGAGGAGGGAGAGAGGAGGGGGGAGGAGGAGAAAGAGAGGAGGGAGAGAAGAGGGGGAGGAGGTGAAAGAGAGGAGGGAGAGAAGAGGGGGGAGGAGGAGAAAGAGAGGAGAGAGAGAGGAGGAGAAAGAGAGGAGGGAGAGAGGAGGGGGGAGGAGGAGGAGAAAGAGAGGAGGGAGAGAAGAGGGGGAGGAGGTGAAAGAGAGGAGGGAGAGAAGAGGGGGGAGGAGGAGAAAGAGAGGAGAGAGAGGAGGAGAAAGAGAGGAGGGAGAGAGGAGGGGGGAGGAGGAGAAAGAGAGGAGGGAGAGAAGAGGGGGAGGAGGTGAAAGAGAGGAGGGAGAGAAGGGGAAGGAGAGAGGGGAGGGAGGAAAGAGACGAGGGGGAGGAGAAAGAGAGACGCGGGAGGAGAGAGGGGAAGAAGGAGCAGGGAGGAGATGGAGAAGGAGAGATGGAGATGGGGAAGGAGAGAGAGAGAGTGACAGAGAGGGAGAGAGTGAGACGAAGGCTAATACAGTAAATAATTTGTAAGACACCAGACATTACTGAGGGCTTGTCTAGTGAGTAAGGTTTGACAATTCAACAAGCTTTAAACCGCCTGCATGAACTGAGAATGTCTGAATGAAGTCACAGCAGGAGCGCAGTTGAACTCTGACCTTCTCCTCATCGGGGTCAGCTGGAACGTGAAGAACATTCCGGACCAGCAGCAGAATCCTCTCTATCAGCAGGTTGTCCTCCTCCTGACGCTGCTCCCAGTCCTGACGCACAAACAGAGGCTTTCTAAACTTACTGGGGACTTATTGAAGTGAAGCACTCAAACATCTAGTGAATCCTACTCTATGGTGTCGTCTGATGGAGGTTTAACGATGCTGTAAGTCACTCACGAGCTGCAGCAAGTTGTACATCGTCTCACTCAGAACTCCAAACACTTTTTCACTGGCGAAGGCCTGAGTAGAGGGAAAAACAGAGACACGTCAATCCTGCAACAACGTAGATCGTTCTGTCCTTTGTGGAACTACATGTTTCTCTGTCAAATGTCCTACAATATTGATGAACTACAATATTGATGATCTACAATATTGATAATACAATGCAATTAACCAACCTCCTTGTAGGCCTGTAAATAAGACACCAGTTGCAGGAAGTGATGTCGGAAGGCCGGGTCATCAGGAACTTTGCCAAAACAGAGCAGTGCAGGCTGGGTAAGGTTGACCATGAGCCTATCAGAAAGCAGAGAGAGGCATCAGAAGTTGAACCACAAGCATAACACTATACATGACATAGTAACATCAAGCATAACACTACACACAACATAGTAACATGAAGCATAACACTACACACAACATAGTAACATCAAGCATAACACTACACACAACATAGTAACATGAAGCATAACACTACACACAACATAGTAACATCAAGCATAACACTACACACAACATAGTAACATCAAGCATAACACTATACACAACATAGTAACATGAAGCATAACACTATACACAACATAGTAACATCAAACATAACACTACACACAACATAGAAACATCAAGCATAACACTACACACAACATAGTAACATCAAGCATAACACTATACACAACATAGTAACATGAAGCATAACACTAAACACAATGTAGTAACAATATAGTAACTATACACAATATAGTAACAATATAGTAATAACTATACAACAATAAAGTAACTATACACAATATAGTAACGTCTGAGCAATTCCAGCTTGTGGAAAGAGTAATGCTTCAGCAGCAACCCATGTATCTGAGGTCATCTAGGAGCACCACAAATCAAGGGCTTGGTATCTGTCTAGAATAAAAATGTCCGTCATGTTTACAAGTAGGTGATTTAATGGTTGGTTTGATCCTAGATCAGTCGTGGCGCCACGGAGCACGCTCACCTGATGCAGGCGTCAAACAGGGGCTTGTCCTGGCTGTGCTGGGTGATGATGGGCAGCAGGTCACTCTGCAGGATCTGCCCCGCCCCCAGCTGCTGACGGATGTCACGCGTGTCATCCTCGTGGCGAAGATACCTGATCAGGTCCTTCACGCTCTCTATGGCAGGAAAACAAGGGGTTAGTACCAAGGCCTTGAGTCTTCTGTAGGAACAAGGGGGTAGTTAGTACCAAGGCCTTGAGTCTTCTGTAGGGATGAGGGGTTAGTTAGTACCAAGGCCCTGAGTCTTCTGTATAAACGAGGAGGTAGTTAGTACCAAGGCCCTGAGTCTTCTGTATGAATGAGGGGTTAGTTAATATCAAGGCCCTGAGTCTTCTGTATGGATGAGGGGGTAGTTAGTATCAAGACCCTGAGTCTTCTGTATGAATGAGGGGGTAGTTAGTACCAAGGCCCTGAGTCTTCTGTAGGAACGAGGGGTTAGTTAGTACCAAGGCCCTGAGTCTTCTGTAGGAACGAGGGGTTAGTTAGTATCAAGGCCTTAAGTCTTCTGTAGGAACAAGGGGTTAGTTCGTATCAAGTCCCTGAGTCTTCCGCATGAAGGAACTTGACCACTGACACATTCTTATAACAGTAGTTCTGAAACCTGGCGGCCCACTCTAGACAGTCAGACTCACCTAAGCAGTCTGCTTCTTTGTGGTAGGTCTCCCCCTCCAGGTATCCCAAAGCACTGCATGTTGCCAACAGCTCACAGTTCATCATGTACCAGTCCATACACTATCAGCAGCCTCTCTGGGAGTCCCGTGGCACTCAATCTGACAGGAACAAGCGAGGAAAAGGAGAGAATGGTGAAGATTATGGCAGTAGCCACAAAAAGACTATCTCTAAGGTTCTATTTTCTAGAAATGCTTGTCTAGAACAGACACAGGTTGAGTTAATCACCTGAATTTCCACAGCAGATCTTATGTCTTAAAGGTGTAGTGTGCTATTTTGGTGCTTTAGCCCTATTGTGGTCTGTCTACTGTAGGAGAAAGAAACCACACCTGCAAAGCAAACAGGCCCCAGTCTAGATCTCTCTATGGGTCTGGGACACTTCATGCAAAAATCTGGGCTGCGTTTCCCAAAAGCTTCTTTCGTTAAGAGGCTCTTGGGCCATTCATTTAGAGCGTTCTGATTGGTCAACTGGTCTGGGCAAGCTCTCTGATTGGTCAACTGAATGGGCTAAAGAGCCTCTTAACGAAAGAAGCTTTTGGGAAACCTAGCTTGCTAGCTACCTCCTAACCCAGCTAGCTAGCACTAGCTCATAACCTAACCCAGCTAGCTACCACCTAACCTAGCTAACCCATCTAGTCTAACTAGCTCCCTCCTAACCCATCTAGTCTAACTAGCTCCCTCCTAACCCATCTAGTCTAACTAGCTCCCTCCTAACCCATCTAGTCTAACTAGCTCCCTCCTCACCCATCTAGTCTAACTAGCTCCCTCCTAACCCATCTAGTCTAGCTAGCTCCCTCCTAACCCATCTAGTCTAGCTAGCTCCCTCCTAACCCATCTAGTCTAACTAGCTCCCTCCTAACCCATCTAGTCTAACTAGCTCCCTCCTAACCCATCTAGTCTAACTAGCTCCCTCCTAACCCATCTAGTCTAACTAGCTCCCTCCTAACCCATCTAGTCTAACTAGCTCCCTCCTAACCCATCTAGTCTAACTAGCTCCCTCCTAACCCATCTAGTCTAACTAGCTCCCTCCTAACCCATCTAGTCTAACTAGCTCCCTCCTAACCCATCTAGTCTAACTAGCTCCCTCCTAACCCATCTAGTCTAACTAGCTCCCTCCTAACCCATCTAGTCTGACTAGATCCCTCCTAACCCATCTAGTCTAACTAGCTCCCTCCTAACCCATCTAGTCTGACTAGATCCCTCCTAACCCATCTAGTCTAACTAGCTCCCTCCTAACCCATCTAGTCTAACTAGCTCCCTCCTAACCCATCTAGTCTAACTAGCTCCCTCCTAACCCATCTAGTCTAACTAGCTCCCTCCTAACCTAGCTATCTGCGAATTACGTACCAAATTGAGCCGATGTGTTGATTTCGTTTTAGATTAAATCCTCTCTGGGTTGATGGTGTTAGTATCTCACGCTATTTGTGACATTTATAGATGTAGTTAGACTAGAAGTGTCAACATTTTACATACAACAACAACCACCTGTGGCAGGGAACAACACTTCTCGCGCCTTAGCGTCAGCCGGATGTAGACACTTCTTCTTCTTCTTCTTTGAGTTTACTGGCGGATCTTCTTCTTCTTCTTCCTTGGGTTTTATGGCGGATCGCAAACAGCTTAAAGGTGCATACCGCCACCTACTGTACAAGAGTGTGCATCATCATGTCATCATCCCAGTGCTCACAGACTACAGTCTGCCCCACAACCGTGTGTCACCCAAGAAAGTAAATAGAGCCTTCCTGCAGATTCCTACCCCTCCCCCTCCGTGCCCAGTAAACCCCTCAAAGTCCATTCCCGTCCTGCTTCTCTGACCTTATCCCGGAGTCTCTCTCTCCTTACTGGCGGATCACAAACCATCGTTAAGGTGTAGACCGCCACCTACTGTACCAGAGTGTGTGTCATCATGTCACCACATTTTAACTCTGTTCTATTTTGTCTAGTCTGGTAACTCTCAGAAAGCAAAGAAGTGCCTTAACTCATCCATAACCCATACCCAGTATCCCTCCGTAAAACACCCTCCCCGTCCAAACTCTTTTAGCCTTGTGACCTGTCATTGTCTATTCTATCTAGTGCACTGCGACAGTAGGCCTATATGTTCAATGCTTTCTTGGATATTACACTCTTCACACACACATCCGGGTTACGTTGATCCAAAACGTTAAAAACAGAGTTTAATATTTCCACTCTTTCTTATAGTGTATATGTACAGCATACTGTATGTATTATATTACTAGATCCTGACATTGAAAGCATCTCAGGCAACACAGAGAGGTGCAAAAGTCTTGCTATTTTAATATGGATACCGGAATGAAGTGACTAACTATAATACTGTAATTGTATTTTGGTCTCTGTGGCTGTTGAACACATAAGAACCTTAAGACATTTCCATGGCGGCATAAGTTTTCCCTGCTCAAATACTACACATGGTCCTAAAATAAAGACAATACAAGTCAAAGAAGCCAAAACATTAGTGTCTCTAAACTATATCTCTCTTGTTCACTAATGTGTTTGAAGCCAAGTTTGATCCCAGACTAGAGTTATTTGGAAAATACATATAAATTTGTTACAATTATCATCTTTGTCCATCTCACACAGGCTTTGACACCTAACCGTAGAAAGTGGCACATACATACAGATTAGAAAATAGGAAACAACAACAGTGATGTTCCAGTTGACTTTATTTGCATTTACATTTTGTTCATGTTTTTTCTATGGCTGCCAGAAACACACCCTCACATAATAGCAAAGCACATTTCTCTGTAATATTCTGTGTTATCGGATGACTGTGGTCCAAACTGCAGAGTATGTGGTGCTACTTTGGTTTCATACTGTTCTGTATCTATCATAGGCATTCTGGTCCCTCTCTCCAACATGTATGTTCTACGTCTCCCTTCCTGTGGAAAATCACTATGTTTTTCTACAAAAATGGTGTCTGTAAGGCTTTTAAGGAATTATACTGCAAATAAAGGCCTCAAGTGGTATATCAGTTGCTTTGCCCCAGCAGTTACTTACAGGTATGTTCACAAATGTTATCAGCAAGGACTGGTTGTTCTAAGTAGCACCAAGGTCACACTTTCTCAGGTGGATTCAAGTCGCACATCTACACTATCTGCTGGATAGACAAATAACCAATTTAAGAGTGAGCAGTGAGCAGCAATTGAGGAGTATGCAGCTTTAAAATGTTATTTTTTTTATTCTAATCATCTTGCTTCTTGGGTTCGTCCGTTTTCTTTTTATTCATTGATCATTGTTACATTTGAACCTGGAACAAGAAATGTATCTAACTACCCTATTCGTCCCTGTCGCTCTCGTCATCCCTGTCGCTCCTGTCACCCCTGCTCGGCTCCTGCCTCTCCCTCTCCTTCCTGGACTCCTTCACCACCTGGAGGAAGAGAGGTCAGATGTGTAAATGAAAAATCTTACTTGGTTTAGTTTAGATTTCAAAGAACACGCTGAGTGGTCGGTCAAGCTGGTTTCAAACAAAGACAATAGTTTTATTCTGTTACGAGTCTGCAGATTCGGACTCGAGCACAGGAAGTGAATCCAGAGTCACTTGAGGACAAGGTAGATAGGTTATAACGTGAAAAAGGAAGTGACATAGTTTCAGGATGAAGAGAACAGGGAAGTGATGTCACACAGGAAGAATTTGTAGTTTTAACAGACTGACCTATGAGAACGAACTACAAAGTTAGAACAACAGTCAAGTAGGAAAACAAAACACTTTGGTGAGACTTGAATTTCAGTCACAGATGACATCCACAGGTTTTACGAAAATGAACAAGGGCATTAGGGAGTACTTCTGGAACCTTACCTCTCCATCACGAATCTCCACGGTCTTAATCACCACATTCTTCTTGCTGGGGGGGTCAGGAGTTTTGTCGTAGTCTAAAGAGGAGAGGATCAGAGGAACAGTGATGTTGAAAGACACATCTGCATCTTTTACTTCACAAAGAGTGGAATAATTAACACATAAAAGAGGAGAAAGTAGAAATGCCAGATGCTCTTACCCCTGTCACCACCGCGATGACTCATGGGGCCCATGTTGAAGATGGGAACAGTGATCCTGACAGGAGACAGACCAATGAGAAGTCACCCTTGACCAGACCAGGTATAATATACACAATTATGTTTGTCATCCAAGGGTCATTTTCAATTGTGATGTCTACAATGGCATTAAATACTAGTGAAGTTGATGAATCTGGATTAGGATTACCAATCCACAGCAACAGTACTCATCACCCCCCCCACACACACACACACACACACATACACACACACACACCTGCTTTCCTCTCCTTCCAGAAGTTTGCGGTAGGTGGCGATCTCAATGTCCAGGGCCATCTTGACGTTGAGGAGGTCCTGGTACTCCCTAAGATGGCGGGCCATTTCATCCTTCAGGTGGCGGATCTCATCCTCCAGGCGAGACGAGTTGTCCTGGTAGTTACCGGCCTCCACGCCGAACTGGTCCTCCATCTCACGGATCTGCCGCATCAGAGCCTCGTTCTGAAACACACAGAAGGTTCAAGGTTCAAGGCTTTATTGTCATGTGTATTTATAAAATACAATTATGAAATGCACTGTGCCCGGCACTCTCAGACATCGTGTGTGTTGTGCTGGACGCACGCCGGGGGTGATAATGGGAGGTGGCTGAGGTCAGGGTTGGTTTGTGAGGCCTCACCGTGCTCTTCAGGGCGTCCACCTCACAGTTGAGGGCCTGGATCTGCCTGCGGGAATCGTTGGCGTCCTGCTTGCTCTGCCTGATCGCGTCGTTGTTACGCTTGGCCGACTCTGTCAGGTCAGCAAACTGCAGACACAACCGTTAGAATCATCTATGAACAATCACACCAAGAAGCGCTGCATGCTTTCAATACAGGGGTTATTTGTGCGTGTGTGTGTGTGTGTGTGTGTGTGTGTGTGTGTGTGTGTGTGTGTGTGTGTGTGTGTGTTGCCTCTGGGTATGAAATGCGCTATACAAATAAAGCTTTGATTGATTGATTGATTGATTGATTGTGTGTGTGTGTGTGTGTGTGTGTGTGTGTACCCAGCATGCATTTGTGTTTTTTTTTACCTTGGACTTGTACCACTCCTCAGACTCCTGCATGTTCTTGGAGGCGATGTTCTCGTACTGAGCCCTGATGTCCCTGAGGGCGGAGGTCAGGTCAGGCCTGGCGCTGTTGTCTACCTCCATCTTCATCTGCTGGGTCTGCACACTCACCTGCACATCCTGGATCTCCTGCGAAGAACACAGCACACACACAACACATGGTCACACCACACACAAACACACAGTCAAACCACACACAGCACACACAAACACATGGTCAAACCACACGCAAACACACAGTCAAACCACACACAAACACACAGTCAAACCACACACAAACACACAGTCAAACCACACACAGCACACACAAACACATGGTCACACCACACACAAACACACGGTCAAACCACACACAAACACACAGTCAAACCACACACAAACACACAGTCAAACCACACACAAACACACAGTCAAACCACACACAAACACACAGTCAAACCACACACAAACACACAGTCAAACCACACACAACACATGGTCAAACCACACACAAACACATGGTCACACCACACACAAACACATGGTCAAACCACACACAAACACACAGTCAAACCACACACAAACACGCAGTCACACCACACACAAACACACAGTCAAACCACACACAGCGCATACAAACACAATTTCAAATCACGGCCATCATAACCACAGTAGATCAGTGAGTAAGGGCCATAGTGGGACCTTACCATCGGTATGATTGTAGTTGTTGACCTTTGTGTGTGTTTGTTTACCAGCTGTTGTTGTTTATCAGCCGCTATGGGTGTTGTTGTTGTGGGTGTCATAAGGACTTACCTCATCGTGCAGCTTCTTGAGGAACTCGATCTCGTCCATCAGAGACTCAATCTTCCTCTCCAACTCACAGCGGGACAGCGTGGCATCGTCCACATCCTGGCCAGGGAGAGACCGGCTCTCATTAGCATGTCATCAACTTCATTTTCAGGCCAATAATAATAATAATAATAATTAAAAAAATAAAAAATAAAAAATAAAAAATAAAAAATAAAAAATAAAAAATAAAAAATAAAAAATAAAAAATAAAAAATAAAAAATAAAAAATAAAAAATAAAAAATAAAAAATAAAAAATAAAATAATGCATGGCCTTCTGAAAACTCGGAGTAGTGTTTGGGATGCATTATGGCTTCCTGTCTTTGGCTTGATGTTACTAGGGTTTGACTGATCTATCAAAAATGACCACATGGTGTCAGTGTTACATAAGTGTAGTAGAGAAGGCGAACACTTTTACATATAGACTTGCAATGTGCATCCATAATGCCTGGCCTCTGTCTTTATCATTGATTGTGTGTGTTCCAGGTTGTGTGGTCCAGGTTGTGATGTGTTGTTGCTGTTGTTGTTGCTGCTGTTGTTGTTGTTGTTGTTGTTGTTGTTGTTGTGTGTGTTAATGTCAATGTCATCTTATTATTTTATCATTTTATTTATATAGCACCATTCATACAAATCAATGTAGCACATAGTGCTTTACATAAAAGGAGATGGATAAAAACATCAATCATACAAACACAGTGAGAATAGATTTAAAAGAAACAATCAAAGTAAAAGCATTAAAATGGGGCTGCATACTGAATCACCGGAGCTGAGCGGACATGGCAGGACTCTTGACCTCTTGTGGTTTTGTGCACGGCTAACAATTCTACAATATTGGTTAGATGACAACTTACCGTCAACGTCAAGTTGTCTTAATAAAGTCTTACAACTGCTCCCACTAGAAAGGCTCACACATGTTCTCTGAGGAGATATGAACGGTTTCTTCTCTGTCTGGAGCCCCATTTTAAATTACATGGGAGAGGAACAAGCCAGAATTATACTAAGAGGTTTTGCAACTTAGAGATCTAGGTGACCATTAAGGGGTGAAGTATATAGCGTACTGTGATATGGAGGATGATGATATATGTTTGTACTGTATTGTATTGTTTGTATTGTGATTCATGTTGGTATTGTGACCGATATTTGTGATTTACGTTTGTACTGTGATGTCTGTTGATTGTTTATTCTTTTGTGCGATGTGTTTATTCTATAAAATGTAGATAAAATGTTGTGTTGTGTGTGTTGTGTGGTCCAGGTTGTGTTGTGTGTGTTGTGTGGTCCAGGTTGTGTTGTGTTGTGGTTGTGTTATTGTTGTTGTTGTGGTCCAGGTTGTGTTGTGTGTGTTGTGGTCCAGGTTGTGTTGTGTTGTTGTTGTTGTTGTTGTTGTTGTTGTTGTTGTTGTTGTTGTTGTTGTGTTGTTGTGTGGTCCAGGTTGTGTTGTTGTTATTGTTGTTGTTGTGTGTGTTGTGGTCCAGGCTGTGTTTACCTTGCGGAACAGGACCAGGTTGTTCTCAGCCTCAGCCCGTTTCTGGGTCTCATCATCAAGCCTGCATGGGAAGGGTTATGGGAAGGGTTTGGGTTTGGGTAGGGGTTGGGTTAGGGTTAGGGTTAGGGTTAGGGTTAGGGTTAGGGTTAGGGTTAGGGTTAGGGTTAGGGTTAGGGTAGGGGTAGGGTTAGGGTTAGGGTTAGGGTAGGGGTTAGGGTGGGAAGGGTTAGGGTTAGAGTAGGGGTAGGGGATGGGATGAGAAGGATTTGGGTTAGGGTAGGGGTAGGGGTTGGGTTGGGATGGGAAGGGTTAGGGTAGGGGTTGGGATGGGTAGGGGTAGGGGTTGGGTTGGGATGGGAAGTGTGTGGGTTAGGGTAGGGGTTGGGATGGAAAGGGAAGGGTTAGGGTAGGGGTTGGGATGGGAAGGGTTTGGCATGGGAAGGGGTTTGGATGGGGTGAGGCCACACAAACACACCAAACAGGCTTGTTACAATCAAAACACTCAATTGATATACACACTTTACCGTTTCTAAATACAGGATTAACTAAATTACCACAAAAACCTTAATAACACTTACGAACAATACAGATGACTAACAACACATTTACATGTAGGTGCAACATCTCTCCGTCTGAGCTGGTCACAAAAGCCTCCCCAAGAAAGAGGCATCAGCTGGCTAAAAGCCCCCTGGATCAATCTGGTAATCCAGCGACCCCTAAAAGGATTTGGGGGTGTGCCCAGTGGGGTCAGCAGCTGCTCTCCTGAACAAATGTGGCTAATCACATCGCCACGGAGGTCATCCACTCACACATACAGTATTTCCTCTCTTAATCCTGTCAACTCACGGCATTCTTTGGCAAACAACAACTGCATAGCCAACACTCACTAGCCAAGCCTCGCATGTGTTGTTGGTTTATTAACAGCTTTCAAAATTGTATTCAAATTGGCATCGGAATTTAAAAAAAAAGAAGATATATATATTATATACCAGGCTAAAGTGGGTCTATAAATCATTTCCTTTCATATCAGAAATAGGAAAGGGAGTGTCTTCCCCCTCCCTCAGTGATGAGTCATCACTTATTATATTACATCCACTCTGCTCTCAGTGGTCAGTATTAAATTACAGCGCTGCCACAGGAGATAGTCTGTCTGTGTGGTCAGTGTCCGGGCTACTGGGTGTGTCCCAGCCCGGGTCCGTCTCTCTGCCTGGACCCCGCCTCCTCAGACTGGACACGGTGAGGGGGGGAGGGGGGTATGTCACATGACAGGGCTCGCTGCCTTATCTTTAATTCATGTCGTGTCGCAGGGGTCCTTTTCTCCCTAATGGAGTATCTGGCACCATCCCATGAGCACAGGGGGACACTGAACACCCTAATGGACAAACTCTCATTGAGTCACATTGATTTTTCCAGATGCTATTTTTCTCACTGACCCCCCCCCCCCGCCTGCTGGCTCCACCCTGTGCGCAGTCTATCCATCTCCCCCCCTGTCATCCATGGGGCAGGGCACAACATGGAGAACATTTGTGTGTTTATGTGTAATTGGAAGTGACAGTGTGATTGTATGTGTGGCCACCGAGATCTTTCTAATAGTCTTGTAATAAAGATGTTAAAAGGTGAACTGCTCTGTTAGAGTTAGGGTTAGTGGAGGCTCTCTTGTGTATTTTGCCACACAACAGCTTTAGCTTTAATCAGTTGAGGCTAAGATAACTCTTCCTCTGGAACTAATATGTTGTTATATTTGATTAACTCGCAGTTAAATGCAAAGCCGTGGATGTTGAAGATGCCCCAGGAGGGTTGTATACTGCGGAGAGTGAGGGGTGTTTCCAGTGTCTCGTTCTCTCATTGTTGATTTGCGTGTCTCTTGGTTATAATGTACTGAGGCTCTCCATCTTGTTTTATGTTGGATCCTGCCCATGACCATGACATTCAGAACACACACACACACACACGCCCTGCAGTGGAGCACACACACACACACACACACACACACACACACACACACACACAGCGCAGTGGTCTGCTGCGGATCTTTTGTGTGCGTCCCTCCCAGTGCCACGCCCCATCCCATCACTGCTGGGCTGAGTTTGGCCGGAGCCCAAGAACCCCCTGTTCTCTGCATGTTCCTCACCTGACACATGAACACACAGCAATGTGAGCGTGTTTAGGAATGGAGGGGGGGGGGGGGGGGTGGCTGATGTGAAAGTCACAGACTGTCCCCACCCATGGTCCTCACCCCTCCCCCCCAGCAAACGCTGCCTACATCATCACAAGCGAGAGCAAAACTCCTCAAACTCTGATCCTACACCCCCAACTCTCCCCACACACCTCCCACAATGCTTCTGTGACCCCCACGCACCTCCTCGATACTCTTAACACTCCCCATTCCCTCCAAAAACGTCACCCGTGCACCACTCTAGGAATACCCCATTTTTATGTTACAACCTGCCCCCCAAATTACCAATAAAAATGTTTTTTTTTTTTTACTCAATTTACTGTCCATGATATACAGTCATTGAAAGAATTTTAAATAGTTTTTCAACCCAGGTCTGCTCCCAAAATATCTTTTT
Organism: Borostomias antarcticus; assembly: GCF_949987555.1. NCBI lineage: Eukaryota > Metazoa > Chordata > Actinopteri > Stomiiformes > Stomiidae > Borostomias > Borostomias antarcticus. The sequence goes on along the minus strand of NC_140240.1, from coordinate 1,492,974 downwards.
TTAATTAAATTTTTTAACCCTAACCCTTTTAACAATTACCCGTGTACTAGCCAAATGTGCTCCTGATTTCCCCAGCCCCTTCTCTCTCTCCGCATCCCGCCTCACGCTGTCACCCACCTCTGCTTCAGCAGGGCCATGTCTTCGGCAATGTTGTCACGCTCCACCTGGAACAGGTCCCTCTCTTTGCCCATGGCCTCCATCTGGTGCCTCATCTCGCGTAGCTCCTCCTGGAAGATTTCGGTGGCGCGGTTGGGCTGCCCCTGCTGCTGCTGACCTTTGAACTGGCAGAGCTCCTGCTGCAGCCCGCTGTTCTGCTGCTCCAGGTAGCGCACCTTCTCGATGAAGCTGGCGAAGCGGTCGTTGAGGTCCTGGAGCTCGGCCTTCTCGTTGCTGCGCGTGGCCAGGAACTCCTGGTTGATGGCGTCGGCCACGGTGAAGTCCACCTTTTCGTAGGTGAGGCGGGGGGGCTGGGTGCTGGAGCGCACGCGCTGGTGTTGGTAGTTGGGGGAGCGGGTCACCGCCGGGGACATGGAGCGCATGTAGCGCCCTCCGGAGTAGGCCATGCGGGAGGACACCGGGGAGTAGGAGGACATGGAGACGGGGCTGGGGGACCCGAAGGTGCGTCGGTAGGAGGTGGAGGTGCGGACGGAAGGATGACTCATGGCTGCTCTTCGTCTCTCTATCTCTACTGACTCTGTCCTTCTCGGGATCGCTTCTTCTTCTCTGGTTGGCGGAGCTGGAGCAGGAAGCAAGGAGCTGAGCAACAGGACGTCCGACTCGGGAGTCCGGGGCTTTTATACAAGCGAGCACCCCCCCACCTCCGCCTCGCCCCCTCCTCCGCCTCACCCCTCCCCTCCATCCTCCATCCCCGCCTCTCCACAACCCCCCCCCCCCCCCCCCCCCCAGAGCCCTTTCCTCCTTCCTCTATCCATCACTCCGCAGCATCCATAGCTAGGCCACTCCCTAGCCTTCAGCAGACCCACCCTCCTTCTCGCTCTCCCTCCCGCCGGCCCCTCCCTTCCGGCGGTAGTCCTTGGCAGGAGGCCAAGCTGTCTCCCACATTAATGCTTTTATCGCTAACGATGTCTCCTCTGCTCAGCCCACCACCCCTCCCCATCTTCACCTTGACATCTAATAGACAGCATCCCCCATGTAGGATGGCTGTGTCCGCTTCCTTACTTTCTGTGTGTTACACTCAAAGTACTCCCCCTGTTGCTCTCCCCTGCCTTACTGTCTATAGGAATTGCTATCCCCTCCGAATGTCAGTCTCTGTGTATTCAGATAAGGGATCATCACGTGTACTGATGGCTGATTAAGCCGTGACTTCACAGCGGAAATTGTTCTATCCTGTTCCACTCTCTCTACGCTTCCTTTGTTTCCACCGTAATGGAATATGTTATTGATGTCCTGGGAGGCTAGGGCACAGCCATGACTGTGCAGTTCTGCCCCATAGAACAGGCCTGTGGACTGCCTGCAGTCAACCATCTTGGTTTTAAGACCCGATAAATTAGGGATAAGTAAATAAATGAGGGATGGGGAATATTTCATGCGCAAGAAATCTTCAGAGGAACCGAAGCAGGATATTTTCTTTCTTAAAGAAAGTGAGAAAGGTAAACAATGTTCACCAGAGCGACCGGAGACTTCATCTACATCAGATTTAAACTGATTTAATTTAATCTGAAGGAATAGCATGCTGGACTTCTTGTGATTAACAATATGAACAGGTCTGGAGAAAAAGGATGTCAGAAATGTCTTTGAGCTGTGCAGGGTGGCCTGTGTCATCAAACGTGAGAAAAACAACCCTACATCAATGCTAAATATAGAGCAGTAGTTAACAGTAGTAGTTAGGCTATTTAGAGGAAACTACAGGATGCACTGGGAAATCTGCCCTGCATGAAAACAAGACAACAGTTCAGTCAAGTGTTCTGACACAAGTTTGATTATACATGATGTACACTAATGTTTTAATCAATTGAAATCAAAGTACATGATGTACACTAATGTTTTAATCAATTGAGATCAAGGTAAGCTGTGTAATGTCACTGTTGCTGTACTGTATACAAGCCCAGCAGCCGATCAAGGTAGATTTTGTGAGGTTGATGGCGGCTGCTGCTGTCTCTCTCTGCAGACCACCATGTGTGGCCTGCATGCATGTGTGTGTGTGGGTGCTTGTCTGCTGTTGTTTTAGTTGATGTGTGCAAAGACATGCTACCGATCCAGTGTAATGTTGGCGCCGTGCTGAGCACACACCTTGTCAGGGGTGGGAGGTTCTCTCTCTTTTCCCATCCCTCCCTCTCTCTCTCCCTCTCTGTCCCTCTCTCTCTCTCCCTCTTTGTCTCCCCCTCTCTCTCTCTCCCCCTCTCTCTCTCCCTCTCATTGTCTGTCCTTTCTCTCCCTCTGTCCCTGTCCTGTACACCCACCTCTCCTCCAAATAAAGTTCTGCAACATACAGTATAGCATTCCATCATTTCTCTCTCCCTCTCTCTTTCTTTTCTTCTCACTTTCTCTCTCACTCCCTTTTTTCTTTTTTTTTCTCTGTCTATCTGTCTGTCTGTCTCTCTCTCTCTCTCTCTCTCTGTCTGTCTCTCTCTCTCTGTCTCTCTCGGTGTATCTCTGTGTGTCTGTCTCTCTCTCTCTCTCTCTCTCTCTCTCTGTCTCTCTCTCTCGGTGTATCTCTGTGTCTCTCTCTGTGTCTCTCTCTCTCTCTCTCTCTCTCTCTGTGTCTCTCTCTCTGTGTCTATGTAAAGCTACATGACTACAGCACTCAGCCAGCTGCTGCCAGCGTCTGTCTCACTATAATTAATTTCCTGTGTGTTAGCCTAGCACCATAATCTAATCAACCTGCTTCTAGTAAATTAGTTCTCTCTCTCTCTCTCTCTCTCTCTCTCTCCCTCTCTCGCTCTATCTCTCTCATGTTCTTAGTGGAAAATCACACAATGCAGCAGCAATTTTTCACTGTTCATGTTTTTCCAGTACAGACCAATACTGGCATATGGTGACTGATCAGGTTTCCTGTCCTGGATCTGTGTGTCACATGTACGGGTTCTCTCTCATCCTCCATACAGACCAAGTCAGTCAGTGGCTAAAGCAGTTACACTGATGATTCCTGTAATGTTAGCTATTTTGCTGCAATTGGTTCAAATTCTGTTTCTGGACAAAGGTAAGGGATAAACCCAGATAACACAAGGCTAGCGGACCTACAGCAGGTCCCCGATGGACGAGCTGGCGGACATCCGGCCGAATCCGCTGGCGGGTTCCTGGCCATTTGCACATCGAATGGCAAGTGGACCTCTGGTGGATTATTAGCATCAGGGACAGCGGTCCGCTAGTAATCTGAAATGCTCCCACTATTGCTTCACCACTATTCCACTGGTAGTGTATTGTCTATAGCCTAGGCCCATTGGCCCTAGGCTTATGGACTTCTATTGCTAAATTAACTTACTAATTTTTTGGGTAACCCTTCCTTTCATAGTCCCCCATTTACTAAACATTTACCTGGTAAATACATGCAAAGTACAGCCTAATATATAATGGGTAATTACTGAGACACCAATACTGTAGGTATAATTTCAAAACAGGAGTATTTCAAATGTTCAATTACTGCACATAAATTCAATAACTGACATAGCACCACCAGGTAACCACATTTATACATAACTTCTATAACATCCAGTGACAAACACAAATGACAAATCACAATGCTCATATTTATTAAAATGCTTTGAATTATATTAATTATAACTGGTGGATCCAGTTATAATTAGGAATCTGGGAGTGGGACCGAGAACACGAAGAGCAGAAAACAAAACACAGAGTTGCACACACAGAGAAACATAACAGTAAGCACAAGTCTAGTATATCAATGGGACTTGTAATTGGTCACTTAATTGGTCACCCAGTTTCTGCAATCAGTTTGACACGGTTAATTCATCTGAAAAACTGTACATTTCCTATTTTATTTAGTATTTATATAGTATTTAGACTAAATAATGATAGCCATACCAACATGACCATGGCCTGGAGGTAGTAGGGGGCTGTTCCTTTCATTGCCCTGTAGGCAAGCTCCAGAGTTTTAAACTGGATGCGAGCCGCTACAGGCAGCCAGTGTAGGGAACGGAGAAGGGAAGTTGTGTGGGAGAACTTGGGGTGGTTGAACACCAGGCGAGCAGCAGCTTTCTGGACAAGTTCCAGAGGTTTAATGGCTGACGCCGGGGCCCCAGCGAGGAGGGAGTTGCAGTAGTCCAGGCGGGAGATGACCAGGGCCTGGATGAGCACCTGCGCCGTTTCATCAGTGAAGAAAGGTCAAATCCTACTGATCTTGTAGAGCATGAATCAGCAGGAGCGTGTGACGGATATGATACAGTATGTGCAGAGAACGACGTCACACCCAGGTTCCTTGCAGTCCGGGTCGGCGTGTATTATGACATGTAATATACAGATATAAAATGCAGTGTGTAACACAGGGAGAGCACTGTATATGGCCTTGTGCCAAACGTAGTCTGGGATGATGAATGAGGATGATGTTCGGTATCAGATTTTGGATTGCTAATCTCCATAATGGAGAACATTGAGTGCTTAAAACAAATATAGATCAGCATGTTAGCAGTGAGTGGGGTTGACAGACAGTAATGGTGAACAATGACCCCAGGTCCGCCTGGTATTATCTTTGTGTTGCTGTGGTCCAATCGCGTGTGCTTTTGACTGTCCTCCATGCTTTTAATGATAAGATAAGCTTCATTGTGTTCCCATAAAAGTAATGTTAAAATAATTACTGTCTTAAAAATGACAATTAGCCTTCCTAGAATCAGTTGTGTTCATGCAGAGGACTTCAGGCGAACCATCATAAGATAAGATAAGACTTTAGTGATCCCCCCAGGGGGAAATTTGGCATTTGAGCAGTTGGGAATTATAGAAACGTTGAAAAGAAGAGAAAGACCAGATACAGGATAACAAAAAAAGACTGGATAAGATGGCGTATCAGCATAAAAAAGGGACATCAAGGACCATGTACATCCATATGTACAGTAGAGTAGAATAGTATAGAATAGAAAAAAAATATATATATATATATATATGTATGCATACATTCAGTCTGTATAAATATATATATAACTATACAAAAGCAATGGACTACTGTACATTGTGATCTTTTAGCCTTGAGCTACACTCTGTAAGAGCTTTGAACAGCAAAGCAGAGTGGAGTTTAGAGCTCGTCATTGTCTGTCCTTCATGGGGGACGTCAAACTGCAGCTCAACCTGTGTCCTGATTTCTGCATCATGCATCAACCAACATCCTTCACATCACAAAAGACATCCTTTGAACTCTTCTGAGTTTACTTTAATCCCCCATCAGATGTCAGTTGTGAGGGGAAGGAAAGGTATAGGATACTTCTGTCGTGGCTTGTTTTGAACATGGCCAGGGCTGGATGACACATGCATGAACGTCAGCTGTGCGCCTCGCCTTCAGACCCCAGAGGTCTGTCACAATAACGACGCTGACCGTAATGCAAAGGCCCAGCTCAGCACGTAAGAACTCATTCATAATTCATGAATGGCCAGGACCCCTTCCTGAGTATGACATGGTCAATACATCCAGATACCACTGATGTGAACCTGCAGTACATGCCCTTCATATGGCTTTGTATCATATAACATTCCTCTACGCCACAATACACGCTTACTGAATAAATTTCCTGTGAAGTTTTAAGCCTCTGTGCTAATAATACTGCAATCATTGATGTAAGCTAGAAAGGTGAAATCACACTATAGCTGAAGTATAACTAAGGCTTAGTCACCACCCATGAATATTTCTTCAAATCAGTTAAACATGCAATATTAACTCTTATAACTACTGTTCAATAATATAACAATAACCATCTAACTCTTACCTCACCATTTATAAGGTGCTACATGTTTTGCTCCGAGCTAAAACAATGTATTTAGTTAACATTCCCTGTGATCCTGGTCCATTAGACCTCATTCTCTCTGGGGTTCAAAACACAGTACAGCAACTTATGTAATAAGCAGTGCAATAGTCATTTAGAAGTAGTTCATTAGTAGTAGCCTCATACACATAGCATGGGAATTATGTTTCCCCATTAAGGTTGGCAGTTCGAATCCCGGCTCCTACTGCCCACATGTCGAAGTCTCCTTGGGCAAGACACTGAACCCCCTGCTCCCAGAGAGTAGGCTAGCACCTTGCATGGCAGCTTCCGCCATTGGTACGCATGTATGAACCTGGGTGAATGAGGCCATTGTAAAGTGATTTGGACAAATGCACTATACAAGTGCAGTCCATTTACCACATAACTACAGTATAAACAAGAGACGGAAGAAATAAGTTTACATTAAATTTGACTTTTATTGCAGTAAAAGATCAAGAAAGGGACAGAAAAAATAATTTTCAAGAGGAATGTAGACAGGTTGGAAAGTTGGATCCTTGGTTAGAAACACTAGGAACACATTTAGTATTCTTCTCCCTCATCCTCTCCCTCGACACTATCTGCACCCACCTCCTCATAATCCTTCTCCAGGGCAGCCATGTCCTCCCTGGCCTCAGAGAACTCTCCCTCCTCCATACCCTCACCTACGTACCAGTGCACAAAGGCACGCTTGGCGTACATCAGGTCAAACTTGTGGTCAAGACGAGCCCAGGCCTCTGCCACTGCAGTGGTGTTGCTAAGCATGCACACAGCCCTCTGGACCTTGGCCAGATCTCCACCAGGCACCACAGTGGGGGGCTGGTAGTTGATACCAACCTTGAAACCAGTGGGACACCAATCTACAAACTGGATGGAGCGTTTGGTCTTAATGGTGGCAATGGCAGCATTGACATCTTTGGGTACCACATCGCCACGGTAAAGCAGACAGCAGGCCATGTACTTGCCGTGACGAGGGTCACATTTCACCATCTGATTGGCTGGCTCAAAGCAAGCATTTGTGATCTCTGAAACAGTCAGCTGCTCATGGTAAGCCTTCTCAGCTGAGATGACCGGGGCATAGGTGGCCAGGGGGAAGTGGATTCGGGGGTAGGGCACCAAGTTGGTCTGGAACTCTGTCAGATCAACATTGAGGGCACCATCGAATCGGAGAGAGGCGGTGATTGAAGAGACTATCTGACTAATCAACCTGTTAAGGTTGGTGTAGGAGGGGCGCTCGATATCTAGGTTCCTACGACAGATGTCATAGATGGCCTCATTGTCCACCATGAAAGCGCAGTCAGAGTGCTCCAGGGTGGTGTGGGTGGTCAGGATGGAGTTGTAGGGCTCCACCACAGCAGTGGACACCTGTGGAGCTGGGTAGATGGAGAACTCAAGCTTGGACTTCTTGCCATAGTCAACAGACAGGCGCTCCATCAGCAGAGAGGTGAAACCAGAACCGGTACCACCTCCAAAGCTGTGGAAGACCAGAAAGCCCTGGAGCCCAGTACACTGGTCGGACTGGAGACAGAGACAGAGGAAAGAAACGATTCATATTATTGTTGAATAAAATGTGAAGATATGTAGAATCTAAGTCAATAAGAATAAGAGGACACGTAGGTTTCTTGGTGTCTCACCAGTTTGCGAATCCTGTCCAGAACTATGTCAATGATCTCTTTGCCGATGGTGTAATGCCCACGGGCGTAGTTGTTGGCTGCATCCTCCTTTCCTGTGATCAGCTGCTCAGGGTGGAAGAGCTGGCGGTAAGTCCCACTGCGCACCTCATCTAGAGAACAAAACCAAAGTGCTTAGTTTAAGAACTCAGGACCACAGTGAAGAACCACAGAATTGTCTCTCTATATTCATCTCACCAATGACGGTGGGCTCCAGATCCACAAACACAGCTCTGGGGACGTGCTTGCCAGCTCCCGTCTCGCTGAAGAAGGTGTTGAAGGAGTCGTCTCCTCCTCCGCGTGGCTTATCACTGGGCATCTGACCGTCCGGCTGGATCCCATGTTCCAGACAGTAGAGCTCCCAGCAGGCATTGCCAATCTGGACGCCAGCCTGGCCCACGTGGATGGAGATGCACTCACGCTGTAAGAGAGAGAACAGGCATGTTAATAATTACTGAACCTACAGGCATTCTTAGTTGTGTTGCACTGCACGTGTGATGTGTGTAATATACACACATTTATAGATGGGAAAAACCCACAAGTTTCTTCTCATCAGGGAGTGCATGTGTGTGCGTCTACATGTTGTGCGTAGCTTTGGTGTCAGAGTTTGCAGACCAGCTGTCTGTGAATGTGTTCAGCCATGAAGGAGACAGGCCTGCGTTGTTTCACTGGTGCAGAAAATCACATGATTACAGCCTTTCATAGCGCTTATGGCTCTGATTCAAAGTGGCAAGGCTGGAATTCCTGCTTAATCGTTTACAAAAGATAATTTTCATATAATATTAAACTCATGTCCAAACTTTCCAGTGAAATTCAAGAAACTGAAAATTAGGGCGTGCCCCTCTGTGGCAATTACACCCTATGAATGCTCTTTTATAATCTGGATGACTAAAAGTGAAATGGTCCCAAATATTTTGGTGTCTAATTTACAGTATGTACTTGGATAGTACGAAATATGTGGACGGGTTTATATACCCACGCCCAACCAAATCAGGAATGATGAGTCATGTCATCGCCATGTGTTCAGGGATCATAGGACAATGGGAGAGACCGTTAATCCCCGTTGTAAACGACACTGATAGTCAGCAACGAGTATGAATGGATGGTAGAAGGAACAGCCTGAAACAGCAACATTTGTGTGGGGAACCATTGGTGTAGCCTAGACTAGATCTGATCCGTTTCCCCTGATGGAGAAAATGTGCATTTCTTAAAATGAAGATGATGCAGTCTTGGAAAACAGGCTAATGCCAGACGAAATGGAGTCCCATTCAGCCCACAGTACTCGAAATGGCGTCTTAAAATGAAATGTAGTCCAGTTAGGCTATTTGAACTATATGTTTTTCTATTGTGTGTACTATGCGGCTAGGCTGAGACAGTAGACTAGCTACTAACATGACATAAAACCACGTGGTGCACACTTTCAGAATTATTACAATAATGTATTAGTTATTACTACTAGTCTTCTAATAATTGCCTGATTGTAGTTCTCCCCGTTCCTCGTGAAATGGTCAGGTTATGTGATACTTCCCCCTGTCCTCATAACCAGGTCTGAGAGGAAGCAGAGCCCCGCCTAGCAGAGACGGGCCTTTGATTCTGTGTCGCAGCAGCAGAAAACTGCTCAAACTCATCCAAAACTCATCCAAAAAACGTTCAAAGTAGACGACAGTTATCGTGTGACAAAGAGAAGGGCAGTGGTCATGCCGTTTTGATTCATTCATGTCACAAAAGCATCAGATTGATGTCGAGTGGACGGTGAAAATTGCAGTTAAGGAAACGTATAGTATCGACTATCAATGTCAGACATTAGAAATACAGCAGGTATCATAGCTATATTCTGGTTATATTTAACTAACTAAGTTAATTTTAAACACTTTATCAAAATACCCCTACATAACAACGCAAGTCATTCTTACACTCACACTTACCATGTCTAAGAAGAGGAGTTAAAATGTGGAATATAGTGAAAACAAGAAAACCGTAGTTTGGACCAACTCTCACACGGCGACCGTTAGGAGTCTGTAGTGAGAAGTTTGAACTGAATGAGGTCGGGCGGGGCGCTTTATAGGGCAGATGACGTCAGCAAGAACGAGGCGGCCGTTGGGATGAAATCCCGCCCACTTCAGGAAAAAGGTCGCGAGGCAGCCTTTTCCAATTGGACAGTTTGAACATCTAACGTGACACAGTTATGGGAAACCGTTAGGTTTTTGAACGTGATCTCATTATAAAGATGAGGTAAATCACTGATTTGAATAGGAACAAAACATACTAGATATGCTATTTTTGTCTCTTTTTTATCCTTTCTAAAGGGATGCGTGTTATTTTGTTGAGATTAAATTAAAGTCTGCCTTTTATTGTGCATGGCAGCCAATGCACCTAGGATAGCGTTTGAATGTTGACCTGCATTTCTCTGTTGGCACCACAAGAGGCAGTAGTCCCAGCACACCAAAATAAAGATGGAGACCAAAATCAACCTGCCGATCTACACTGCACAAGTAGAGTAGCGGTGAAAGCAATGGCTCCCACACGGGAGATCAGGGTTCAGTGGGGATGATTTTATGGGACACCCCTAACCTCCACATGTTCATCCTTTCACTCCAACCTTTACCCCTTGCCTTATAGGTCAGATCCTGTCCCAACCCCAACCCTTATTCTAACCTAAACCCACACTCCTTCCCTTATATGTCAGATCCTATCCCAACCCCAACCCTTATTCTAACCCCAACCCACAGGGACTGGAAGAAGGACACCAAAATTAATCCACCTATCTCCACTGCACAAGTAGAGTAGCGGTGAAAGCAAAGAGACACAAATAGCATATCTAGTATGTTTTGTTCCTATTCAAATCAGTGTGTCAAACTGTGTCAATGTCCAAATATTTATGGACTTAACTGTAGGCTATTCTTACCTCAGTGCACTAAACATTTTTCTTAGTTTGTACATTCAGTATTTGAATTTAAGCCAACTGTGGTGTCTAGAAAAATATATACAGCTTCACTTAAATACTAGAGGTGCAATAGAAGAGCAGCTTCATACTAGAGGAGCAATAGGAGAGCAGCACACCCCAGATACCAGATGAGTTAGTACATCCACGCAGTGTCTGAGAATTCATGACTTTCGCAGTCAGCCCCCCTTTTAGTCCAAAGATAGATGGCTATGCCCATTAGCCCTGCCACACACACACACACACCCACACACACACACACACACACACACACACACACACACACACACACACACACACACACACACACACACACACACACACACACAAACACACAGACACACATACTGTACACGCACACACACTTTCAGACTCTGCTGGGTCATTAAGGAGTGTCACTGGTCAGTGATTAATGAGAGAATGTTCTATAATCAATACTTGTTCATCACTCTGGATTCTGACACGGCTTCTAAAAAGGCTATATTTCACCGTGGGTGATATGGCTCTGCACCTCACTGGACACACAAATAAATAACTGATTATGATACATTGCATGCGGCACTACAAGTATGGACAGATGGGAGCGTACTTGACTTGGTGAGAAGTGTGAGGTTTAAATGAGACACAATACAGGACTCTTTAGACACACAAATCACATCACTGAGAGTTTAAATCACAGGAGAGGGCTAGTTTCTGAGTCTCCCAGACCACAAGAGTGAGAGAGAGCTAGGGTTTCTGATGGCTCTTCAGTTTGTCTCTCAGTGGTTCAACAACATCACACAGTTCAGGAGGACCAAGGTTGTGGATGATCATCTGTCAAGTGTGAAGATGTGAAACTGATACAGATGGCACATTTGTTTGAAATATGCACTATAATGTTACCTATTAGAGATAATATATCCTTCCATACAAATGTATGAATGTCCACATTTCTAATACAACTTTTGTAGTATGAATACTGAGATTGTATAAGGAATATCACTATAAATTATCTACTAATGGACTGAGTGACTGTATTGTTGGACGGAAAAACACAAGGTAAACAATCTTTATTGATGAGACTTTTATTGGGCTTCCACCTTAAAATCAAAGATAATTGACAGACAAAAAGACCCTCTCAACACGTTTATAATGACTTTGTTAGACTAATGCCGTTCTGAATGGAGATCCTGCTGAGTCATAACACTGGTTCAAGGCGGAGTTGTAAGATCATTAGAACGCTAAGGAAAGGGAAGAATTTGGCATGGAAATTGAGAAATCAATATTCCTCTCCCTCTTCCTCTCCCTCTCCTTCAACGGAATCAACACCCACCTCCTCATAATCTTTCTCCAGGGCAGCCATGTCCTCCCTGGCCTCAGAGAACTCTCCCTCCTCCATACCCTCACCTACGTACCAGTGCACAAAGGCACGCTTGGCGTACATCAGGTCAAACTTGTGGTCAAGACGAGCCCAGGCCTCTGCAATAGCAGTGGTGTTGCTAAGCATGCACACAGCCCTCTGGACCTTGGCCAGATCTCCACCAGGCACCACAGTGGGGGGCTGGTAGTTGATACCAACCTTGAAACCAGTGGGACACCAATCTACAAACTGGATGGAGCGTTTGGTCTTAATGGTGGCAATGGCAGCATTGACATCTTTGGGTACCACATCGCCACGGTAAAGCAGACAGCAGGCCATGTACTTGCCGTGACGAGGGTCACATTTCACCATCTGATTGGCTGGCTCAAAGCAAGCATTTGTGATCTCACCAACTGAGAGCTGCTCATGGTAAGCCTTCTCAGCTGAGATGACCGGGGCATAGGTGGCCAGGGGGAAGTGGATACGGGGGTAGGGCACCAAGTTGGTCTGGAACTCTGTCAGATCAACATTGAGGGCACCATCGAATCGGAGAGAGGCGGTGATTGAAGAGACAATCTGACCGATCAACCTGTTAAGGTTGGTGTAGGAGGGGCGCTCGATATCGAGGTTCCTACGACAGATGTCATAGATGGCCTCATTGTCCACCATGAAAGCGCAGTCAGAGTGCTCCAGGGTGGTGTGGGTGGTCAGGATGGAGTTGTAGGGCTCCACCACAGCAGTGGACACCTGTGGAGCTGGGTAGATGGAGAACTCAAGCTTGGACTTCTTGCCATAGTCAACAGACAGGCGCTCCATCAGCAGAGAGGTGAAACCAGAACCGGTACCACCTCCAAAGCTGTGGAAGACCAGAAAGCCCTGGAGCCCAGTACACTGGTCGGCCTAGAGACAGAGACAGAGGAAAGAAACCATTCATATTATTGTTGAATAAAATGTGAAGACATGTAGAATCTAAGTCAATAAGAATAAGAGGACACGTAGGTTTCTTGGTGTCTCACCAGTTTGCGAATCCTGTCCAGAACTATGTCAATGATCTCTTTGCCGATGGTGTAATGCCCACGGGCGTAGTTGTTGGCTGCATCCTCCTTTCCTGTGATCAGCTGCTCAGGGTGGAAGAGCTGGCGGTAAATCCCACTGCGCACCTCATCTAGAGAACAAAACCAAAGTGCTTAGTTTAAGAACTCAGGACCACAGTGAAGAACCACAGAATTGTATCTCTATATTCATCTCACCAATGACGGTGGGCTCCAGATCCACAAACACAGCTCTGGGGACGTGCTTGCCAGCTCCAGTCTCGCTGAAGAAGGTGTTGAAGGAGTCGTCTCCTCCTCCGCGTGTCTTATCACTGGGCATCTGACCGTCCGGCTGGATCCCATGTTCCAGACAGTAGAGCTCCCAGCAGGCATTGCCAATCTGGACGCCAGCCTGGCCCACGTGGATGGAGATGCACTCACGCTATTTTAAAAGAGAGAGTATAGTAATTTAAAACAATTATCACCAAAACTATGAAACTTAAAATTTAAAAACCTTAAATTGAAGATGAACCGAGAAAAATCAGAAGTCACATTTATGGAAGTCAAGAGAACATTTGAGAATGAGAATCCAGGCTATTCTTTATAGGTGTCACCCTCCTATGGCCTAAAAACTGTTACAGTATCATTCAACATGTATACTTGGAAATGTAGCTATGTAAGATGAGCAGAGCAAATCAAAGATCCACACAATTAATTTTCTTATTGCAGTATAGTCTATATGCCTACAATAGTATTTCTAGGCTTTAAAATGGTTATAATAGCCTACAATATGCGTTACACGAGGCTAGACATTACCATAACGGTTCAGATTAGGGGCAATTCAGCTTTTTAAATGCACGACACACCATCTCCTGATCTATTTGTCGCTGTTCAAAAATACCCTCTTTCATATTTTCATACTAGCCTATTATACCTTTAATATTCGTTTTGATTTATGAAAGGATTATCTTGTATAAAATGAATAGGCATGTAGTCCACGCTAAACCCTTCATCATCATCATCATCAGGTCATCCACATACCCTACTGTATTTATACACCGCGTTCAACTCTTTGTTGGAGCGTTTTGTGATTTGTTATATTAAGAATAACACTAACATCCATTCGAAAGATAGGCCTATCGAATATTTATTACACAGACACTATTGTATGGTAGGCAACATTTTCTATAGCCTATTTCAAATACAGCAATACTAGAGAAAATAATACCTTTTTATTAATATTGAAATATTGGGCTCACCATTTTGATTGCTTTGAGGGATGGATCTGCAGGAAGATGAAGGAATGGAAGCACCCTGCTCCTCTAGCTCGCAGCGCGACTACTGCGGGAGGAAGGGGGCGGGGCCTCACACACTGTCTACAGACAGCTCACACAACTACACAAAGACAAAGGAGAGCCTGGATTAATTGGGGAAAAAAACGTATTCATTCTTATATTTTAAATTCAAAATATAATATATTACAACACCAGTCTCTAATACAGCCTTGTGAGATAGGCCTTATCGTACTTGATGCATGATGCTTCCTGTTGACATAAGCCTATATAGGCTACATATAGGACTGATTTGATGTTCATCACCTATAGTCCTTTAGCTCAGCCACAGTAGATTATAATCTAAAGGACTAAATGACCACAGGTGATTTGATCTCCATGTGGACATACAGTATCTATTGAGGCTAAGCTAAAGTACCTCACTGATGTAACTAGGAAGCTGTCTTGTCCTTTAGGCCACTTGCTCAAATCACATTGAAGTAGCCTACAATTCCCTCTCATACGCGTGCACACACACACGCACGCACACACACACACCCACACACGTCCAAACAAAGACTGAGCTTTAATTCTGTGAATTAAATATTTAATGCCAAATGCCCTTTGTTAATGAGTGTTCTTTGAGTTATCATCCTCAACACAGCATGCTGGCTCATCCAGAACATTACGGCATGCTGGCTAGTCCATAAACACAGTGCTCACAGTGTTCGATTGCATTTGGATTAAACATTGTCAAATGGATGAAGATGAGGCTACGTTATATTTCACAGCATCACATCCCTCTGGAAAAGATCTGCATTGTAAATTGAGATTCTACACATTGTCTCGTTCACCCAACAATGCAGAGATTGCCTCAATACATTACCTCAGAAACCCATCCCATTAGATCATACCTTATATCCTACACAGCCTATAGTGTCTGCTCTTTACAACAGCCCCCTCCTACACCCCCCTCCACAAACCACACACCCTCCTCTCCTGTCTAGGGGGCCGTGGTGGTATTAGGGAGTGTCCCAGCCGCTGCCCTACGCCTCTCTTTGTTCAGGATTTTGCTGCAGTGACGTCATGCTCCTCCTCTGCAGTTGTCATGTGACCAGTGTGTCGCCGTGTCATCAGCACATGCGAGCAGCCTCAGCTGTCTTGTCTCACAGCACATGGCCTCCCAGTCTGATGTCTGGGTGACCTGTCACTCCCCTCCCCTTCCCACACACAGGCCCACCATAACATGAATGCCACTGAGAGGGGATTAGAGAGATGTGTGTGTGTGTGTGTTTGTGTGTTGGACAGCTGCATTAAATGATTTCCCCCTGTCCCACTCACATCTCTCTGTCTGACTATAGTACAAAAACTGCAACATGCCATCCTAGCCCAACGCCTCCCTCTTCTGGATGGGAATTGGTCAGAGCAACGATGAGTCTCCCCAGAAATACACTACAGTGCCATCTGATGTCGTCTGGGGTAGGCGTAGTCTGATGAAGGCATAGTCTAACAGTCAACGAAGTCTAAAAGGGCGAAGACTGAGTGATACACATGTGTGAATGGCTTTGTGCCAGGTTACCATGATCTCTGTCTAGTCTTCCTGGTTCACATCACAGGCTTGGCTGTGCAAAGGGCCTCGAGCCTCCTGGATATAGAATAGGCCATAGCAACATCTGTCAGCCCGCTGTTTAAGATGAGAGTTGCTGGGTTAAAAATCCACATTCATGTCCTTGTCTTGTGTCTTAAATGTAGTTTCATTTTGTGTCTCTGCAGTCCTTTGTTTTTGTTTGTCTCTTTTTTGTACCCGGGCTGCGCCCCGGGCTGATGTAACAGTTGGTTGGGGGGCGCATTATAAATAAAAATAACATAACATAACATGATATCAAGGGTTAATGTATTTTTCATGTAGATATTTGAAGAAATATAGTAATAAACTAACGTAGACAGACAGACAGACAGACAGACAGACAGACAGACAGACAGACAGACAGACAGACAGACAGACAGACAGATAGATAGATAGATAGATAGATAGATAGATAGATAGATAGATAGATAGATAGATAGATAGATAGATAGATAGATAGATAGATAGATAGATAGATAGATAGGCCTACTTTATTCATCCCCAGTGGGAAAATCGCTGTGTTACAGCAGCAGTAAAAAGGGACAACAAAAAGACACAATCTAGATTAAAACAAATTTCACAATAAATATACAAAATACTTAAGTCGTCTCATCCTCCTTGGCTGTAAAAGTATCTCACTCAAACCGAGCTAGGACTGTCCAGGAGCGGTGAAGCCATCTTCAGGTCTGTGAACGCCTGTCTTAATGTATTCATGTACTGATGCATGCTGGCCCCGCCCTCCTTGCGACACTACAAAAACAAGCGCGCCACAGCGTTGGAGGCTAGTTACTACATCGACTCTTAGCTGTCGGATAAAGTAACTTCAACCGAAGAGAATATACGAGAAAAACGGTCTCCGTTCGTGTAATAGCTACATTCCTGTAATACCCCTCTACAACATAAGACATGGTGAGTAGCCTGATGTTTGTCATTGTGGTGATTAAATTAATAACTGCTGTATTCGTTCATCATGGCATCGCCCACTTATCCATCTATCTAAATTAATCAGTCTTCATATTTGGTGGTATTACACCACGGTTGGATAGACTATTGTTTTACATTATAAACATAATATGATTTGGCTACCAATGATTTTGAGGAAGATATTCACAGAAGCCTGCATGGTTGCATACACAGGCGACTTCATCTACATCCCTAACAAATCATCTCAATGATATATGAAATATTTATTTTCTTTTTCGACATTGGCTATATAGCCTATATTTCAGACAGCCAAGTCTTAAGGCTTTGATACTGCCGCCATTAATTATGTATGGGGTTGCAAGCACAATATCTGTGGTTATCTTTTAGAATTTGGTTTTCTTTAGTGGGCATAAATGACCATGCAGCAATAATAAATACATATGAGTCACGTACGAATACTAATGCAAATTGTGTTAAATATGCAAAGTCTGTGACGGAACATTCCAGTTTTCCTGCAATCGGTTCCGCTTTTTGATGCCCGATGGAATCTGGCGTGTTCAAGCGTGACGCGCCCACATCGACATTCTCCACTATAATGAGCTTTTATCCAATTGGGCTATTGCGAAGAAATCATAGAAATCAAAGGTCCAACGTCCATGAATGGATAGGATTTATTGGGGGAGGGGCATTCAGTAATTAAGAATAGCTATAGCCTATTGTCTTAAGCCTCTAATTCAATATTATTGGACCCAGATCGGATCATAAACCAGGCTTAGGCTATGAAGTGAAATAATTAGCCTAGGGTAAAGTGTCAATTGTTAGGCTTGTAGCCTAATCACAACCTACATTGTCAGTGGGGGATGGGAAGGGGCATCTGCAGCCTGATATGCTGGCTAGGGTGTTATTCCTGGAGGTGGGGGGGGGTTAAGATGCTTTTAAGCCCTATAGCCAGCATGTGACAACCACAATGTAGACAATTAGATATCCAAAAGCCTGCATCATAGAGTGGTTGCATTGATTTACATCAGTGAGGCTAGTTAATTAATGATCAGTCATTTATGAAGGGGAGATCTTATTGCAAATGCTGATGCAATTACTTGCTGGTCCTCAGTTGCTTAGCAACAGAGATTGGTCTGGCAGCATATGGGTTGGCGTAAATCCCTCGGTAACAGCAGGGTGGGGCTGGTGGAGAGGGGGAGTGGTAGTAACAGCAGGGTGGGGTTGGTAGTAACAGAAGGAGAGGGGGGGTGATGGTAACAGCAGGGTGGGGCTGGTGGAGAGGGGGGTGGTAGTAACAGCAGGGCCGGGGTGGTAATAACAGGAGGGGGGATGGTTGTAACAGCAGGAGGGAGGGGATGGAGGTAGCAGGGAGGATGGTAGTAACAGCAGTTGATGGGGTGATGGGGTGGTGGTAACAGCAGGGTGGGGTTGGCGGAGAGGGGGGATGCTGGTGTGATTCGTCATCGTCTGTACTGTAGTTCTCTCTCCTCTGCTCCCTCTCACTCTCTCTCTCTCTTTCTCCCTTCCACTCTCTCTCCCTCTACCTCTCTCCCTCCCTCTTTCTCTCTCCCTCTGTCCCTCTCCCTCTCACTCTCTCTCCCTCTACCTCTCTCCCTCCTTCTCCCGCTCTCTCTCTCTTTCTCCCTTCCACTCTCTCTCCCTCTACCTCTCTCCCTCCCTCTTTCTCTCTCCCTCTGTCCCTCTCACCCTCCCTCTCTCCCTCCCTCCCTCTCCCTCCTTCTCCCTCTCTCTCTCTCTCCCTCCCTCTCTCTCTCTCCCTCTCTCTCTCTCTCCCTCTCTCCCTCCTTCTCCCTCTCTCTCCCTCCCTCTCTCTCTCTCCCTCTCTCTCTCTCCTCACAAGCTAGAGTTCAGAGCGATGCTTCACCATGGCACCGTTCCCACTCTCTCAGTCCTATTCTCTCAGTCCGTCATTCACAGAACAGAGAGTGATTGTCTGAAATGGCTGCTTGCCCTCATGGGGGAAATGCAACCTTACAGTATTACACCCCCTTTATTCCCTTTTGTCAGAAAGGATTTCAGAAATGGAACATCCCTCAAAAAGCATTTCCTGTAGGAGGAATCAGATTTTAATCCTGTTTTCTCTTCTTTTCTCTTCAGCGTGAGTGTATCTCCATCCACGTGGGCCAGGCTGGCGTCCAGATTGGCAATGCCTGCTGGGAGCTCTACTGTCTGGAACATGGGATCCAGCCGGACGGTCAGATGCCCAGTGATAAGACGATCGGAGGAGGAGACGACTCCTTCAACACCTTCTTCAGCGAGACTGGAGCTGGCAAGCACGTCCCCAGAGCTGTGTTTGTGGATCTGGAGCCCACCGTCATTGGTGAGATGAATATAGAGATACAATTCTGTGGTTCTTCACTGTGGTCCTGAGTTCTTAAACTAAGCACTTTGGTTTTGTTCTCTAGATGAGGTGCGCAGTGGGACTTACCGCCAGCTCTTCCACCCTGAGCAGCTGATCACAGGAAAGGAGGATGCAGCCAACAACTACGCCCGTGGGCACTACACCATCGGCAAAGAGATCATTGACATAGTTCTGGACAGGATTCGCAAACTGGTGAGACACCAAGAAACCTACGTGTCCTCTTATTCTTATTGACTTAGATTCTACATATCTTCACATTTTATTCAACAATAATATGAATGGTTTCTTTCCTCTGTCTCTGTCTCTAGGCCGACCAGTGTACTGGGCTCCAGGGCTTTCTGGTCTTCCACAGCTTTGGAGGTGGTACCGGTTCTGGTTTCACCTCTCTGCTGATGGAGCGCCTGTCTGTTGACTATGGCAAGAAGTCCAAGCTTGAGTTCTCCATCTACCCAGCTCCACAGGTGTCCACTGCTGTGGTGGAGCCCTACAACTCCATCCTGACCACCCACACCACCCTGGAGCACTCTGACTGCGCTTTCATGGTGGACAATGAGGCCATCTATGACATCTGTCGTAGGAACCTCGATATCGACCGCCCCACTTACACCAACCTTAACAGGTTGATCAGTCAGATTGTCTCTTCAATCACCGCCTCTCTCCGATTCGATGGTGCCCTCAATGTTGATCTGACAGAGTTCCAGACCAACTTGGTGCCCTACCCCCGTATCCACTTCCCCCTGGCCACCTATGCCCCGGTCATCTCAGCTGAGAAGGCTTACCATGAGCAGCTCTCAGTCGCAGAGATCACAAATGCTTGCTTTGAGCCAGCCAATCAGATGGTGAAATGTGACCCTCGTCACGGCAAGTACATGGCCTGCTGTCTGCTTTACCGTGGCGATGTGGTACCCAAAGATGTCAATGCTGCCATTGCCACCATTAAGACCAAACGCTCCATCCAGTTTGTAGATTGGTGTCCCACTGGTTTCAAGGTTGGTATCAACTACCAGCCCCCCACTGTGGTGCCTGGTGGAGATCTGGCCAAGGTCCAGAGGGCTGTGTGCATGCTTAGCAACACCACTGCTATTGCAGAGGCCTGGGCTCGTCTTGACCACAAGTTTGACCTGATGTACGCCAAGCGTGCCTTTGTGCACTGGTACGTAGGTGAGGGTATGGAGGAGGGAGAGTTCTCTGAGGCTAGGGAGGACATGGCTGCCCTGGAGAAAGATTATGAGGAGGTGGGTGTTGATTCCGTTGAAGGAGAGGGAGAGGAAGAGGGAGAGGAATATTAAAGTGAATTGTTTCATCTTAGTCACTTAGTCGCACGCTTATCACTGGTCAGGCCTCAAAATGACTCACTTTCCTTATTGGCATAGGAAACAGCTAGCGAATCCTACCACATGTCATAGGTGAACACATTTGTTCTGAAAATTGGAGAATGAAATGTGGTAAAGCTGTGTTCATGGAATGTAACACTATTGAAATGATTCAGTTTATCTTCTGACCATGATATGCAATAAATTATTGAAGGAGCTTTGTTTCTTGTGTCTTATGTTAAGTAACTCTGAAAGATGTTCAACAAAGATGAGGGAATCTCATTCATTATGCCTTTTCCAAGATTGCATACTGGTTTCAATGTTTTGATCTAAACAAAGTACCAGTAGCTACTGAAGTCACATAATGTAAATGGACTGCACTTATATAGCGCTTTTCCACCTTAGCGGCACTCAAAGCGCTTTACAATGGCCTCTCATTCACTCATTCACACACACATTCACACACCAATGGCGGTAGCTGCCATGCAAGGTGCTAACCTGCTCATTGGGAGCAATTTGGCGTTAGGTGTCTTGCTCAAGGAAACTTCGACATGTGGACAGTTGGAGCTGGGATTCGAACCACTGACCCTTCGATCACTGAACGACCCGCTCTACCAACTGAGCTACAGCCGCCCCAAGATAAAACTGATAACATACACAGGGGTGAAAGGTCAGCCAGCATCAGTCGACCGTTATGTTCGAGCACGGAATGAATCCCAAAAACTACAGTCATGCTAGAAAGTCTGCACACCCCTTCACATTTTTCCACATTTTGATACGTTACAGCCTTATTCCAAATGGATTAAATTCTTCTTTTCTCATAAATCTTCACACAATACCCCATACTGACAAAGTGAAAAAAGATTTTTGGAAAATTTCGCAAATATATTACAAATAAAACACTGAAATAACATGTATATGTATTCACACTCTTTACTCAGTACTTTGTTGAAGCACCTTTGGCAGCAATTATCTTTTTGGTCTTTTTGGGTATGTAACAAGTCTTCTGTATGTTCTTGGCACACCTATTTTTGGGCAGCTCCTCCCATTCTTCTCTGCAGATCCTCTCAAACTCCACCAAGTTGGATGCAGAGCGTCGGTGTACAGCGATTTTCAGGTCTCTCCAGAGATGTTCAAATGGGTTCAAGTCTGGGCTCTGCCTGGGCCACGCAAGGACATTCACAGACTTGACCCGAAGCCACTCCTTTGTTATCTTGGCTGTGTGCTGAGGGTCATTGTCCTTTTGGAAAGTGAACCTTCGCCCCAGTGCGAGGTCCAGAGCGGTCTGGAGCAGGTTTTCTTCAAGGATCTCGGTGTACTAAGCTGCATTCATCTTTCCCTCTATCAGGACTAGCCGCTCCGTTCCTCCTGCTGAAAATCATCCCCACGTCATCATGCTGCCACCGCCATGGGACCTGTAAAGCTGCAGACATTTTTCTGTACCCTTCTCCAGATCTATGCCTTGACACAATCCTTTTTATGAGGTCTGCTGATAATTCCTTCGACCCCATGACTTGGAGTTTGCTCTGACTTGCAATGCCAACTGTGGGATCTTATATAGGTAGGTGTTGGCAATCCCCAAGTCCCACAGGTGGACTCCAATTAAGTTGTAGAAACATCTCAAGCAGTACCAGTGGAAACAAAATGCACATTAGCTCACTTTTGGGTGTCATATCAAAGGGTGTGCACACTTTTCTACATAAGACATTTGACAGATTTTAATTTGGCTATTTTGTGTAGAACTTTACTGGACCAAGCCATATAGGACACCATGAGGGGATGCCATGAGAGCAGAAGGCAGATTTCAGTTGTTCAAGTGACGAATGCATATACTTGACATTAATTATATACATATACATGACAGTAATTATATAGATATCTGTCAGGAAGTAGATTATTATTCTGAGGCATGTGTCTCTTGATCCAGATCAGTGGATAATGAAAGTGGGAATGCAAGAATGACTTGGACTGATGATGCTTTATTCTGGAAGGTTAGTGAGTTAGTTAACATTATTCATGTAGTTACTGTATTTACTGTATTTTAAATGTCTCCTTCTTGCAAAGAGGAGGTAAACGGGATGTTATAGAAAATTCAAATTATTCAGTTAGCGAGGACGTTAATGTGTGAGTTGTTACAAATAAACTACAGGAAACAACAGAATAAAAAAAGAAAAGTAGAAACAGAATAAATATCTACTTTTTAACAAGTGCACACTGTCAGAAATATAACAAACATTCTATTTTGAAAGTGTTTACATTTTTCCATTCATCAAAGTTGCTTCCAGTGCCACAATACAACTTAATACATTACATGGGATAGGCATACTGTACTAGTGTTTCTGGAGGTGTGTGTGTGTGTGTGTGTGTGTGTGTGTGTGTTTCACAGTGCGTTTTATTAGTTTTAAAGTGTACTGTATGTTTTTAGTCATGGAGATTAGGAGTTAACGTGTTTGTGGGTATGTATTTTGTGAATAGGTAGTTTTTAGATTCAGAATCCGAATCCATGTTGGCATTCACACTAGAATCCATCGTGTTGGCGTTCACACCACCCGCCCCTGCAGCAGCGGACGGCTCTCTCCAGGCGACTGGCGGCTCAGAAGGTTCCACAGCAGCATTGGCACTGAGGAGAACACAGAGCTGCTTCCGCTGGTGCCCGCTGGTTCCTCTCTTAGGGGACGGTACTGCTTGAACCGCCTGATTGGTGGAAAAAGTAACAGCATTTATTTTTCACTGAGCCCCAACGATCCCTGGCCTTCCCATTGGAATAGAAATCTGAAGTATAATGAAAATGTGGCCTTTTTTTTTTCTGTGGTGGAATAGTATTTCACTCACCTGTAGGTCAAAGCAATGGTTCCTATAGCACAGACAATAACCAAAACACCCAAGATCATAGCCACAGAGCCTGCTCTGGAGGTGTTGGAGCCTGCAAACAAAACACACAGGTTTAGGAAGAGTGACAGAGCAATTCAATAATATTCACTACACGTCTGGCAGTTGCTTCGAACGTCTGTCTCTGTCACTCACCTATTGTGACGCTGACCCTGGCACTGGTCACCGCCAGACTGACCTCATTGGTCAAGGACACGTTGATGCAGAATACCCCAGAGTCATTGAAGAGCTGGCGAAGGGTCATCTGGCACTCCGGGGTGGGCGTCACGGCGGTGCACACGCTCTGTACAGGCGTGGCACAGTCGGCGTCCGAGATCACCGTGCACACCTCATCTGGCAGGCTGTGAGGATGACGTGATATGGTGTTGTGATATGATGGATGGTATTAAGTCATTTGTATGTATTTGAAACGTGAAATCATCCTTTGCCAAGATACTGACCTTCCTTGGCAGGTGATGGGTAGGGTTAGGGTTAGGTTTAGGGTTTGATACTGACCTTCCTTGGCAGGTGATGGGTAGGGTTAGGGTTAGGGTTAGATTAGGGTTGGGATTAGGGTTAGGTTTAGGGTTTGATACTGACCTTCCTTGGCAGGTGATGGTGAGGTCCACAGCGTTCTGCTCCCCCTCAGTTGTGAGGGTCACCACATTAGCCATCCCGGTGATCTCCACACTCTCAATACCCTCTGGTGAGATATTTCAGGAGAGGTACACTGAGTAGTCTGGTTTAGCCAGAACATTCTCCACACTATGCTAGACATTCAGTGATCACTACCTGCAAACTGAGGTCTAAATATGTACGTCGTAGGCTATTAGAAATTGTTCTTGAGGTAAATTGTAATGATGTATTAGCTCACCGATGATTTCCACATCAGTGGCGAAGGAGCCGTAGCGGTAGACCATACAGCCGTTAGCCACCTGGCCACCTGCGCCTGCCTCCACATCAGCCTCCACCTCGGCCCCTACTGCGGCTTCGCCCTCCACCGTCACCTCGGCCTCTACTGCGGCTTCGCCCTCCACCACCACCTCGGTCTCTACTGCGGCTTCGCCCTCCACTGCCACCTCGGTCTCTACTACGGCTTCGCCCTCCACTGCCACCTCGGTCTCTACTGCGGCTTCGCCCTCCACTGCCAACTCGTTTACTGCTGCTGGAGCTTGGAGAGAACATGACATGAAAGACCATTAAATCAGTATCATTCATGTTATTATAACCAGTTTGTTTTAATTATCAGCATGCCATGATCATGTTTTCATCATTTGACACTTGCTTCAATTAAATCAATAAATCAATTAAATTATCACCTGCAGTGGCGGCAGCCTCGTTGACTGTCTCTATGACTTCAGCCTCAGCCTCTCCCTCCAGGACTTCAGCCTCAGCCTCTGTCTCCAGGACCTCAGCCTCAGCCTCTGTCTCCAGGACCTCAGCCTCTGTCACAGGTACAGCAGGCACGGCCTCCTCCAGAGCTGCAGCCTCCGTGGCCACAGCAACAACAACATTGTCAGCAGGGGCCATGGTCTCGGCCAGGGCAACCTCGGCCGGGACGGAGGCTGGATCTTCCGTTGCAGGGAGAGCAACAACATACTCTGGTTCTGGGGCCACTTCCTCTGCACCTGTAGCTAGGTCTGTGTCTGCAGCTAGCTCTGTGTCTGCAGCTAGCTCTGTGTCTGCAGCTAGCTCTGTGTCTGTAGCTAGGTCTGTGTCTGCAGCTAGCTCTGTGTCTGTAGCTAGCTCTGTGTCTGCAGCTAGCTCTGTGTCTGTGGCAAGGTCTGTGTCTGCAGCTAGCTCTGTGTCTGTAGCTAGCTCTGTGTCTGCAGCTAGCTCTGTATCTGTAGCTAGCTCTGTGTCTGTAGCTAGCTCTGTGTCTGTAGCTAGCTCTGTGTCTGTGGCAAGTTCTGTGTCTGTGGCAAGTTCTGTGTCTGTAGCTAGCTCTGTGTCTGTGGCAAGGTCTGTGTCTGTGGCAAGTTCTGTGTCTGTGGCAAGGTCTGTGTCTGTGGCAAGTTCTGTGTCTGTGGCAAGGTCTGTGTCTGTGGCAAGTTCTGTGTCTGTGGCAAGTTCTATGTCTGTGGCTAGGTCTGTATCTGTGGCTAAGTCTGTGTCTGTGGCAAGGTCTGTGTCTGTGGCAAGGTCCGTGTCTGTGGCAAGTTCTGTGTCTGTGGCAAGTTCTGTGTCTGTGGCAAGTTCTGTGTCTGTGGCAAGTTCTGTGTCTGTGGCTAGGTCTGTGTCTGTAGCTAGCTCTGCGTCTGTGGCTAGGTCTGTGTCTGTAGCCAGGACAACGCCCAGGGTAGAGGAAATCACAACCACTTCTGGAGTGGCAGCACTGGGCATCACTAGATGGAAATGCAGGAGACATACACGTTACTTATTGCTTGTGTCTGTTTCATTTTCATATCTGTCACAACTGATTTTTAAAATATTGTCATTGTGTGTTTTGAGCCAGAAAGCCGAGCTGTTTGTAATACATATTTCATATTTGAGTCCAGGGTTCAATCCCTACTTTGCTTAATCTGTCATAAAGTACATAAAGTACAGTGTTAATGTTCCTCACGTGTCGGGTTGACGGAAGTGGGTTCGGGACAGCCGCTGGGAATGCTGGCCATCAGGACCACCTTCGGCCTGAAGGTGCCGGGAGTGATGTATGTGTGCGTTACGCTGCGCTCTCTCGAGATCAGAGTCCCGCTGTTGTCGCCAAAGTCCCAGTTGAAGGTGATGTCAGAGGCGCAGAGGTACTGGCTGGGGTCGTGGAGGCTGACGCTGAAGACCACGGCTCGGTTCTGGATGAAACGCTGGTCGTCCTGGTTGATGTCGTTAATTTGGCTGAGACTCACCGTAAAGGGGATTTGATCTGACACAACGACAAGAGATGAGGAGTTGGAGGGATTTAAAAATCATGCAGTGGATTTGAAACCACGTCGTGAATTACACTTTGAGGTCGTCGCAAATTACACTTTGAGGTCATTGTAAGACCTTGTTCGACCTGCTCACCTGTGATGCAGAACTTTGTGGAGGCATAGACCAGAGGAATGAACTTATTTTTGCCCCGGCAGTGGTAGACGACGACCTCCATGTTGTAAGACCCCAGGGGTATGTTGTCTGTGCCAATAGTCAGGGAGGCGGAGGGGCCATCTGCTACCTGCCAGTACCGCCCTGAACAGTAATTACAACGTTATAGATATTAACAAGTGTTTCCTAATGCACTGTGATGCTTGTATCTTATTCACTCTACATGAAGCTATAGTAAAAGAGCTGTCTTTACCGAATGCTTTCCACACATACACGAAGCGGGGTTTCCTGTCAGATGTCCCGAATGAGCTTCCATCGGGAAAGACTCCATTTAATTCCTGGTCCTGGTCGGGGAACACGGCCTGTCCCTTGCGGACTTGAGTCCCTAGGAAAGGTCAGGAGCGAGTCAGACATTTATCAGACAATTGTTTGAAGTCACATCTCTGATGATGTTGTACATGGAAGGTGAGCTCACCATTGACGGAGCAATTACGTGCCCACACCACCTGTCCATCGGGAAGCACTCTCTGGGTTTGTGGGAATTTAAGGTCGATGTTGAAGGTAACCTTGGCTCCGGTCAGGGTAGGGGCGTCATTTTTTATATCAAATGTAACTTGTCCCCCTGGAAAACAATATGAAATCCATAATGTTAATTCAGATTGTCTTTTGACTTTCAAGAGAATTAATCCTAAATCTTATGGTTGTGAGGAAACCAACCTGCCCAACAATTTCTGTAGCGGGAGTCCCCATCTTTCCACACTGGGTACATCCGTGAGTTCCATGAGCGATAGCGTGTGAAACATTTTTTAGACTCTGAAAGAAAAATGGCAAAGCATTGAAAGACTCCTTACAACTGTACTTATGCTCCCAAGTGAAAAAAGAAAGATCATCCATCCATCTTGTTAAAAGGACATCACATGCTATCTTCTACATGATTGATCCTTTAAACGTTTCAAATGCTCCTAAAAATTGATCTGGGATTTTAGAATTTGCAATAAGGCACTTAAGAGATTTATTGTAAAGGCTCTGGGAGTTGGCATTGAGAATTTGTAATTAATCAGGCTAACACATTTTTTGGACGAGAATTACGCAAAAACTACCTGACTGATTTTCATGAAAGTTGGTGGAGGGGTGTAGCATGGGCCAATTTAGAACCCATTCAATTTTGGGGTGGATCCGATTCACGGGGTGGGTCCACAAGCCACCCAAACTTGGCTGGCCATTCACCTCAATTTTGGGGATTTGGGGAGCAAAGAATTCCCCCCATTCATTGTCAATAGCGGGAATTGAAACGGCCATATCTCGACATGGAAAAGTCACCGGACATGGGATTCGGACCGGCATAAAACTTGACCTAACCAATGCAGCAATACCAAACATGTCCTGCTCGAAGGCACGGCCATGCGCAGAGAGACATAAAATGCATTCATGGGTCGGGGTCTTTGCTCTCTGAGCACCATTTCTAGTTACTGCAAGAACTCCTTGAATCGTCTGGTGAATTTTTGTTCAGACTTATATGCAACACCACCATGAATTTTTTTCCATAACATATTCAGTGATGGGCCACATTTTTCTGTTGTTGATCCCAAAACTGTAACTGTAAGAGAAACGTAATTCTGTAAAACGAATCAAAAGGAGTTGTTTGATGGAGGGGACTGAGATGGGCGAGAGTGGAGGTATTTCTGCTATGGTTTGGGAGAGGGGGTGGGGGAGTGAGCGAGCTGGGGGTTCCACGCACAGGGAGTCACATGGCCTTGCAATCCCCCTCAATCTCTTTCATGTGACTGTCAGTTGAGCACCAGCAGTCATACTCCCAACTGGGAAAATGAGGGAGCTCAGACTTCAAGACGACCTAGGTGCTCAGCGCATGCTCTGTGTGTGTATGTGTGTGTTGATGCTCTGTGTGTGTATTGTATGTGTGTGTTGATGCTCTGTGTGTGTATGTGTGCGTTGACTCTGTGTGTGTGTGTGTGTGTGTGTGTGTGTGTGTGTGTGTGTGTGTGTGTGTGTGTGTGTGTGTGTGTGTGTAAGCTCTGTGTATGTATGTCAGAATCAGAATCAGGTTTATTGCCATTCACATATGAGGAATTAGCTTTGGACTATTGGTGCATTGTGTGTCTATGCATGCTCAAAAGTGTGTGTGTGTGTGTGTGTGTGTGTGTGTGTGTGTGTGTGTGTGTGTGTATGCATGTGTGTGTCCTAGTTGTTTGACAACACCCATCCAAGCACAGACATCAAATATTAGGCCTTACATGACAAATATTATGAAAAATGAATGTATGCTAACAACTACATGAATACTTTTCAGAGCTTTTGGGCACATACTCTGAATCACAGTCACATAAACTAGTTTTGTGTAGGCCTATATGATATAAAACAATGAATTTTGGTAGTCTTACAATTGCTCAACAACAGTTAGTAAGTAAGTAAGTATGCACTCGATGACAAAAGATGTTACGCTAAAGTACAAAGTGCAGCTTTTAAGCTCGGGCTTCCACACAGAGCTTAGAATAAAAGTGACCATTCAACAGGCTTATAGATATTGCATAAATGGAAGACCAATATCACCCTAATTTCACCACTGAGAAGCCAGCTTGTTCCTTTAGCATTAAAACCAAGTATGAAATTGATAAACATTTGCTCATCGGTCACACGTAAATAAAGTTCTTTGAATGACCCATCCGTTAAATTTAGAACGAACTGGAGTTACATTTCATCTTGACAACTCACTTTTTGCATCTTATCTACACATATAGTATTTAAGTTATTAATTACATGTACTCCATACATTTAATAATTCAAGCAAGAGGTCTCATCATGCAATAATACTGTTCCTACATTTCCTCCCTTCTCATGCTGCCTCTACATCCTTACTTCTCTCCTACACAGCTATCAACAGATGTACTCACCCATGTCTGGTCAAACTCAGTCATAGATGAATCTATATACCCAGCTGTGTCTGGTCAAACTCAGTCATAGATGAATCTATATACCCAGCTGTGTCTGGTCAAACTCAGTCATAGATGAATCCATATACTCAGCTGTGTCTGGTCAAACTAAGTCATTGATGAATCCATATACTCAGCTGTGTCTGGTCAAACTAAGTCATAGATGAATCCATATACCCAGCTGTGTCTGGTCAAACTAAGTCATAGATGAATCCATATACTCACTTGATGCAGCTGCCGATGAAAGAACTATCACCAGTACCACCAGTAAGCTCCTCATTGTGTATTCTTGAATGTGAGTCCTCTTTCTAAACCCAGTTCCTTATCCCCCAGCCCTAAAAACCCAGAACAGCTACCAGAGAGACTCTAGAAATGTTGTTTGATTTGCTTTTAAAGAGGATTCTACCCTGAATTACCATAAACTTGCCTCTCAGCTCTGACATCACAGGGAGTTTGGAAATGGGACCTGCCCACCCAGGTTAATAGTGTAAAGAGATGGATAAAAACATTACTGGACCATTTATTTGGCAAAAAGATATATATTTACATTCAACTATGTTTACATGTGATATCTGAATAATATTTCCTCATTTGAAATATATCAACAAATCACCATGTTCTTCTAAGATAGTTTTCAGCCAGTTACAATGCTTCACAATCACCAGAAATTAATCCTCTACCAGGGACTTCTCTGTTTAGACATAATTTGACACTAACATGAAATTCATTTGCAAGCAGATTAAGGCCTACAATGCACTATAATAAATGGTTTTGGATCCATATTGTTGGACTGATTGCAAAGGTCAGATAATAGGCTATGTGAAGGGTGTGTACTAGTTATTTTAGAGTAGCTATAGTAGCCTCGACCCTGGGGAAAGAGGATTCTCATAGCTGCTTCCCCAGGGCTAGCCTGACAGAGTGGGATGTACATTTCATAATGAGCAATATATTTCATTCAGCCTTACTGGATATAAATAAGCAATATTTCCACTGTGACATATGTTCATATGTTCTAATTTTATGTTAAGATAAGACTTAAGGACATTTTGTCAAATTCTGACAGAGAATGTATTGTTCTGTACAGTGCCAGCCTGCTCCGGGTGAACTCATACAGTGTTATGAGCAGTAGTCACGCTCGCCTTGACGTACGACCAGGAGTCACGCTCGCCTTGACGTACGACCTTCTCTATCTGTGCACGGGGATCACAAGATGAGGGTGTGGCTATGGCAAATCAATAGCATCCTTATATTTCTCTACTTTTTTCTATGCAACCATTCTCCCTTAGGCTGCCTGCTGAGTATCTGCTCCTGGCGGTCCCCACACCAGGACACTCGTGTTTGCTGTACTACTGGGCTGGTCTTTGTCCCTCCTTCACATTCTTTTCAAACAAATGAGCACAAGACTGCAGAATCCAAATTCTAGGAAGTTACTGGTGACACGTCTTCAAGTAAAATAATGAAACTGACTAATCTATCTATCTATCTATCTATCTATCTATCTACCTATCTATCTATCTATCTATCTGTCTGTCTGTCTGTCTGTCTGTCTGTCTGTCTATCTATCTATCTATCTATCTATCTATCTATCTGTCTGTCTATCTATCTATCTATCTATCTATCTATCTATCTATCTATCTATCTATCTATAATCAGAATTTGCTTATTGCCAACTAGTTTTTCAACATATAGTAATTTGTTTTCTTCATGGTGCATAACATGGAGACAACATTGGACAGGGTGCAGGGTCGGGGCAGGACAGGACGCAAAGGCAGGACAGTAAAGAGCAGTACAAAATACAAATGCAAAATAAAAACAGTAAACAAAATGTAGTGCGGCCATTGTATATATACAGTGAGTGAGCAAAGTGTATTGTGTATGTGAGTGTGTACATGTGCGTGACGTGATATGAGTTCGGTGCGTCATGAACAGTACATTCAGTGGTCATGTGCAATTGACAGAGAGATGAGATCATGATTGACGTGTATGGAGTCAAAATGAGGCCAGAAAGCATTGTAAACATAAGTGAAGTATTGTAAACGTAAGTGAAGTATTGTAAACAAAAAAATATGAATTGTAAATGTAAGTGAAGTATTGTAAACGTAAGTGAAGTATTGTAAACAAAAATTATATAAATAATCACTTAATTATTAAAAAATAAAATAAAAATTGCATTTACGATACTTTTTTGCGTTTACAAAACCTTTTCTGCGTTTACAACACTTTTCTGCCTTTACAATACTTTTTCTGCATTTACAAAACTTTCTTGCGCTGCAAAACATTCTGGCCTCTCTTTGACGTGGGGGCGGGGTTAGATGAGTGGCGTGTCCAGAGAGGAAGAGGCGGGGTTTCGGGATGCCCACCGCCATATATAAATCAAAACCATAGAAGAAGTCCAAAAAACGTTGAGCAGCGCCATGGATGTATTGAGCAGCGCTCATATGGCGGTGGGCATCCCGAAACTCCGCCTCTTCCTCTCTGGACACGCCACTCATCTAACCCCGCCCCCACGTCAAAGAGAGGCCAGAATGTTTTGCAGCGCAAGAAATGTTTTGTAAACGCAGAAAAAGTATTGTAAAGGCAGAAAAGTTTTGTAAATGCAGAAAAGGTTTTGTAAACGCAAAAAAGTATTGTAAATGCAATTTGTATTTTATTTTTTAATAATTAAGTAATAATTTATATATTTTTTGTTTACAATACTTCACTTACGTTTACAATACTTCACTTACGTTTACAATACTTCACTTACGTTTACAATACTTCACTTACGTTTACAATTCATATGTTTTTGTTTACAATACTTCACTTACGTTTACAATGCTTTCTGGCCTCATTTTGACTCCATAGACGTGACCACGTTTTACTGAAGAACAATGGATGAAAGGGAAACCATGTGGACTCCCTGGAGACGCGGTTGGCATGCCTGACATGGTTTGGCCATTCAAGCGGCCTTACGAGTGAGTTCATACTGCACTGCATGTGACTCCTCATGTGCTAAGTAGCCTACAGTGCTAACGACTCCTGGAGGCGCAAATCCTTCCACAGCACCTGACCCACTACACTACAGCGCGGGCACTCACACACACGCACACACACACACACACACCACACACACTGTATGCATTCATGCCCAGTGTCTCGACATATAACTCATCACACACGAGGATGTAGCCTACACAAGGTCTCCTAAGGTCATACCACTTCAAACATGCAGCATCTCTGGATCTACAACTAATTGTGATATATATATATATATCTTTTTTTTTTTTTTTTCTTTCTCAGAACAGTGGCCCATATTGGGCGGTTTTTCGGGGCTCCCCGCAGGTCGGGCCATGGGGCCCTTAGAGTGACATTAGGGTAGACATCGCGGCCATTTAATGCTTAAAAATGTATTGTTGCAAGCATCATTGACAAATACAAACACGTGGCTCTGTATTGGGCTAGGCTACGAGTGCGTCTCCTGGCATTCTTCTGCGCAAAGTCCTGTAGTCTAGAACATTCTTTAGATCTAGACTCTCTAATACTAAGGATTGATAAACCAGAGAGTCTCTCTTGCGACATTGTGCTCCTCAAATATGTCTTTATTAATTTAAGTTTTTAGAAAGATCTCTCGGAACTGGCAACAGTCACAGGTATTGTTAAAAACTATTTCAGTGCTGTGGCAACATCGGGGATAGGCCTACTTGGCAAAATGAACTGATTTTGAATGAGCGGGGTATTTGCAATTGTTCCACGCTCAATTTCCTTTATAGTAGGCCTTTGAAGCATTACGGTGGGACAGGATCTGGAAAGGAAACTCGGCTAAGTTGTCTTTATAGCCTACTGGGCTGGTAAAGCACTACCACTGTAACGATCTATAATTTATGTCCTTGTCTTCTGTCTTAAATGTAGTTTCATTTTGTGTCACTGCAGTCCTTTGTTTTTGTTTGTCTCTTTTTGTACCCGGGCTGCGCCCCGGGCTGATGTAACAGTTGGTTGGGGGGCGCATTATAAATAAAAATAACATAACATAACATAAGAGCAAACAATAATTCCAATGTAATCCGTAGCCTACTCGTACCCTTCTGGTTATAGCCTAGGCTACTGTGAGCAGTGCTGATAGGCTATATGGATAATACAACTTTCTATTATTCTACCTGAAGCGTGAGGCATGGCTAGCTGGCTCGGCTGTAACAGGGCTGTGCTGTCTGTCTGCCTCGACTCGGAGCTGACCGGGGGGCTGCTAGCGGTGGCCGGGCCCGGTGGGGAGCTATGGCTCGGTTGTAATGGGGATGCGGGCCTGGCTGGGTTGTCTGTCCCCTGCCTGCCTGAAGTCGGAACTGACCGGGGGGCTGCTAGCGGTGGCCGGGCCCGGTGGGGAGCTTTGGCTCGGTTGTAATGGGGATGCGGGCCTGGCTGGGTTGTCTGTCCCCTGCCTGCCTGAAGTCGGAACTGACTGGGGGGTGCTAGCGGTGGCCGGACTGGGTGGGGAGCTTAGGCCTACTGCCGATGCCTCTGCAGTAGCACTAGAGTCTATCTTTGCTGCCTGCTGGAACAATGATGTTGTTGTTGGTAGCTTTTCCCTCTCCCGTTCGGCTTTAGTTTTTACCAGCAACGCAATTTATGTAGGCTAATGAACTTTAAATTAGCAATGCTTCCCGCTTTGTTCTGCCCAGCATGCCAATGAGCATTTATGATCAGCCGGCTAGCCCTATCACAGGTGTGTAAATAATTATTAGAATATAGGTCTACACTTGACGGGGGGCCTCATAAGGGAAGGGGGCCCGCGCTCTGCGCCCTGTTCCCGTTACGACTTTGGAAGAAGGGTAAAAGGCTACAAAATGTAGCCTAAAGGAGAAAATAAATCTAGTGGGGCCTCCTAAGCGCCTCCGGTATGCCAGTGTCTCAGGATATTTCTATGTGCCACTAATAATGACACTCAAATGTGTCCTTTTCTGACTCCACCTTCTCACTGGAGCCTAATGGGGACTGGAGTCTGCTCTGGGATCAGGCAGTCTCCAATGGGATCACAAGCCAGAGGAGTAGAATCTGCTCTGGGATCAGGCGGATCCACGGTCAGCACCCCTAAGAAATCCCAAGA
Organism: Borostomias antarcticus; assembly: GCF_949987555.1. Lineage (NCBI taxonomy): Eukaryota > Metazoa > Chordata > Actinopteri > Stomiiformes > Stomiidae > Borostomias > Borostomias antarcticus. The sequence continues at coordinate 1,458,643 of NC_140240.1, read as the reverse complement.
ATGTGAACTTAATCAGGATCAAGAGGTAGGCTATAACTCCTGTGACCCTAAACAAACTTCATGGCACACAATCCTATTTCATTCGTCATTTTCTAGTCTCAATGGTTTTGAACCATGTAGTCAGATGCAATCATCTTGATAGGCCTATATTTTGGCAATAGACATTTACTGATTCATATCTGACTGGTAGACGTGGGAGAGACGAGATGGGCTTCCAGCTAGGAGTTCCTCTATTCCTTATATCCTAGTAGCGGTGCTTTGCTGAAATCCCATCTGTCCGTAGCTCCGCCCAGAGCAGTACGTCACTCAGACCCTTTGTTTTGGTTGAACCGTCATATGATCGGTCACGTGGTCATGCCAGACCAGTAAGGATATTATTATAAATGGTTATTATAGATTCTAATAGTAGGTTAAGGTAATATATGATATGAGAATGAAAATATACCTGGATGGTATCTTCCTCCATTCATAACATTCATAACCAACCAATAGTCTATATCATTATCAGGATATCATGTGAGGCTTATTTTAGTAGCCTACTATTTTGATGTGGAAACCAAAGAAACCTTTGAAAAAAACTATTTGCCTTCTGATTGATTGATTGATTTTATTTATTTTTAAGACAGGGACAAGGTACAGTAGACATTTATCCTATAAAAATAGGGAGAGATGCACTGTACAAGGTTATAGCTAGACGGCTAATTTCCACCCGCAGTCCCTGGGCAAATAAATATACAGTCTTAAAATAGTGGGGCAAATAGTACACAGTGGGAAAGTTACATACATGCTATGATCTCAAAATGTTTTCTTAAGTGTCGTGAGGGCCACCACTAAAGGAACCTCATAGTTGAGCAATCCTTTGCTCCACACGTCCTCACAGCCGGTGAGTAGAATCAACGGGCCGTACCGCGGTGCAGCCCGGGTCAAATAAACAATCTAACCTATTGACGAGGCGGGAATTGGCGGGTTTGGTGACTTTGTTTGTTTGTTTGTGAAAGCGGAGTCCCGCCGGTGCACACAGGATCCCACCCCGCTGGTTCTGGCGGGACGAGTCGTGAAAGCTACAACCCTACAAACTTTTCAACTGTGTGCTCATCAGACTAGAGGAGCTAGACAGACTGGACTAAGCTAACTAGCACTAGCTAGCTGACTCTTACTCTGTTTTCCATCGAGTTGTAGCTCAGCTAAGCTATCTATCTGCTTGCTAGCTGGCTCGTTATGTCTGATATGGAGTCATTTCAGAAAGTGGAGAAGATTGGTGAGGGGACGTACGGAGTGGTTTATAAAGCTAAGAACAAAGTAACGGGAGAGACAGTTGCCCTGAAGAAAATCAGACTAGACACGTAAGTGGTGCCCGACTTTGAGCTAGCTAGCTTAACCAGCTAGCACTAACAGCTAGCTAGGACTAATCTAATCTACATTTAATATCATGTAAACTGGCTAGCTAACTAATCAGCTAACTGAGTTCACATTAGCACTAGCTATCTTAGCACCCTAACGTTGTTAGCACACCTCAGCCAACCAGGACAGGTTGTTTTCTTCCCTGAGGCAGACAGTAGCTGGTCAGTAAACAGATAGATGGCCTTGCTAACTGTTAACGGGTCAATCATTATGTTTTTCCAAGTGTGCTAACTTTGAGAGAGGAGACAGATCTGTTAGCTAGATCACTGACTGTACTGTCCATCTTCTACTGTCCATCTTCTATTGTCCATCTTCTACTGTCCATCTTCTACTGTCCATCTTCTATTGTCCATCTTCTACTGTCCATCTTCTACTGTCCATCTTCTACTCCTTTGCAGGGAGACTGAGGGTGTACCAAGCACTGCCATCCGAGAAATCTCTCTCCTGAAAGAATTGAGCCACCCAAACATTGTCAAGTATGTATGTGGGACCCTAGATATTAGTTCTTATGTTGAATTGAATTGAATTGAAACCTTTATTGCCCCAGAGGGGAATTTGTTTAGCACACATCAAGCATACAGAAAACATTGAAATGTACGCCCATCACCAACACCACAATGTCACCAACCACCATCATCATCATCATCCTCACCAACATCATCGCATCAACATCATCAAAACTGCAACAGGCATCAACAGCTCTTGAATCAAAATGTTATTTTGATACCGTGTTTTTTTCTTCTCTGCGTAACCCTAATGCTGAAATCTTTCAGGCTACATGATGTCATCCACACTGAGAACAAGCTCTACTTGGTGTTTGAATTCCTTCACCAGGACCTCAAGAAGTTCATGGACTCGTCCTCTGTGACCGGAATCGCTCTACCTCTTGTTAAGGTAAGCGACACGGGACATGCAACATACAAACACATGCGTTGGTGGTCGGCGGTGGAATTCGTCCTCTGCGTTTCTCCGATCCAAGCTGTCCTCCTCCAGGGGCAGCCTTTTCAGTGGCGCCCGGGGACCAAGTCCAAGTGCTCAGTCCAAATCCTGGTCAGGGACCGGACTGAAGAGCATCTGTTTTTGTGCATGTTTTTCATATTTGGGCTCTATGTGAAGGGAACTTCACACAGAAAGGCCCAGGAGATAGCCCATGCAGGAATAGTAACCCACAGACTCTGTCTTTGCAACTGCTAGTGTGCTATAGCAGTACTGTATACTAATACAAACTATTTTGTGTCGTCTTTATGTTTAATGTGTGTTGACGTTTCTGTGCAGAGCTACCTGTTCCAGCTGCTGCAAGGTTTGGCCTTCTGCCACTCCCACAGAGTCCTGCACCGTGACCTGAAGCCCCAGAATCTGCTCATCAACGCCCAGGGAGAGATCAAGCTGGCCGACTTTGGCCTGGCTAGGGCCTTTGGGGTGCCTGTCCGCACTTACACCCATGAGGTGAAGCATTTGCATGCAAGGCCATTTGTTTTGTATTGCTGTGGAAAAGAAAGGCCTTTAGGACACCCACTTCTGCAATAGTTGATGAGGAGTGATCAGCTTCTAATGTCTTAGATATGTGACTGTTATGAATTACTCTCCCTTGAACTTCAGAAAACTGTGTTGTGCTATTTGGAAAATGATGTTGTCGTCTTTTTCAGGTGGTCACTCTTTGGTATCGGGCTCCAGAAATTCTCTTGGGCTGCAAATACTATTCTACAGCTGTAGACATCTGGAGTTTAGGCTGCATCTTTGCTGAAATGGTAATTCATCAAATGTTCTGCTTATTCTGTATTGCCTCTGGTTGTCGGAGGTGTTCTCTCTCCTCTTAAGACCTGTCCCTCCCTCCTCCCTCAGATCACCAGAAGAGCTCTGTTTCCAGGCGACTCAGAGATAGATCAGCTGTTCCGGATCTTTCGTACCCTGGGCACACCAGATGAAGCGGCCTGGCCCGGTGTCACCTCCATGCCGGACTACAAGCCCTCCTTCCCCAAGTGGGCCCGACAAGAGCTGTCCAAGGTGGTGCCGCCCCTGGATGAGGATGGGAGAGAGCTGCTGGGGGTGAGGACAACATTAACCCTGAAAATACAGTGACAACATTTCAAATATTAATTGGATTTTCCCTATAATACTAGAAAGCGCAGTTTCTCAGCTTTCAGCAAGTGTTGGAGTGAGGAATTTTTTATATTTGTTAGATATTTTTTTAATATTATTAAATATTTGTTAGATATTTTAAAATGTTGCCGGTGACGTGGTCGTATCGAAAGGGTTAACCAGTATGCTTTCAGATAGGGCTAGTACCTGTGAATTAATTTGGTGTATTTTCTTCTGTTCTTTCAGCAAATGCTGAACTATGACCCAAACAAGAGGATATCTGCCAAAAACGCACTTGTTCATCGATTCTTCCGCGACGTCACCATGCCAATGCCACACCTGCGACTCTGAGAGCCACTGGAGAGCCAACTCGATAAACCTCCAAGAGACCTGAGCAGCGGGACCACGCATACGCTGTTATTAGAACGGTCCGGAACACGGAGTGGCTCACAGGACAATTTTGGTGCCTTTCCACACGCCATTCCCGGAGACTAAACCAGCATTTTATTGATTAGATGTCCACTTAGGTGATCCTTGCTTAATATGGAGAATTAATTAGAAGACTCAATGGATTGTTTAAGCATGATCTGTATTGACTGTTTTTCAGGAGCAAGTGTACATACATGTGTGGGTGGATTTTTCCTCTGTTGATGTCTTCATCAGATCGTCTGTTGTTTGCATTATCAGGGTGGACAGTTTCAATTTGTTAAATTTGAATGAATGAGATGTTGCAACAGTTGGAATCTCCGAGGTACCATTCATGTCCTGGGATGTTATTATTAATCTGTTAATGTGATTAAGAAGTATTTATTTTTTGGAAGATACTCTTTGTGCTTTGATGTTTTCTAACTCCAGATTTTATCTAGGGTTCATTTTTAAATGTTCATTGATTATATATAAAACAAATGTGTTTGCATCCTTGTGTTATGCATTCTTCTCATTATAATGCCTAATTTTTATGGCAATGTTTATATCTTCATGTAAAGTTTTAGAAACGTATTGTACATTTGCAATAAACTTGTTTGCATCTTTTTCTTGTCGGTGAATACCATCTTGTAGAAACTTCACCTTTATATTATGATGAATCTTGTGTTCAATATGGCCAAACAGGAAGCAGCTGTAGTCACCTACCTATGGCACTAGATGGCAGCACCTTTTTACATTATCCCCTTTGCACAGTCCCAGTGTTCTTCCGTTTTGTTTGCGTTTGATTACAATATGTTCAAGATGGCTGACGTTGTGGAACTCCAGAAATTGAAGGTTAGAAATTTGATTTTCAAATGGTAAAAGTGTATTAAAATATGTAGTTGCGCAGTGTGCATAGGGGACCTATTCGGAAAACTAACGCTGTGCATTAAATCACAGTTTCCAAACCTCTGCTGTCTGAAAAACTAGACATATTCATAAATACAATGGGATGAGCTCGGGTCGGGTTAACGTTCATCTTGTTAGGATAAATCATATTAAATGTACATTCCTCTTCGACTTGCATATGGGCAATCTGAAGAACTTGACCAGTGATGGACGGGTACAGTGTTTTGGGACAGATTACCTGTCTTTAAAATAAACCAAGTTGTTGAATTAGAGCACCTATTGAAACGTGACTGATATGTTCCCTCTGAAGTTGGAGAAAAAAAGTTGTCCTTGTCTTTACCACTTGTCTGTTCCTACCTCCAGCTGGCTGAGCTCAAGCAGGAGTGTGCTGCCAGGGGTCTGGACGTGAAGGGGAACAAGAGTGATCTGATCGGCCGGTTGCAGGCTTACCTGGGAGAGCATGGTCAGTTACCTGGGGCCCTTGGAGAGCATGGTCAGTTACCTGGGTCCCTCGGAGAGCATGGTCAGTTACCTGGGTCCCTCGGAGAGCATGGTCAGTTACCTGGGTCCCTCGGAGAGCATGGTCAGTTACCTGGGGTCCTTGGAGAGCATGGTCAGTTACCCGGGTCCCTTGGAGAGCATGGTCAGTTACCTGGGTCCCTTGGAGAGCATGGTCAGTTACCTGGGTCCCTTGGAGAGCATAGTCAGTTACCTGGGGTCCTTGGAGAGCATGGTCAGTTACCTGGGGTCCTTGGAGAGCATGGTCAGTTACCTGGGTGCCTTGGAGAGCATGGTCAGTTACCTGGGTCCCTTGGAGAGCATGGTCAGTTACCTGGGTCCCTCGGAGAGCATGGTCAGTTACCTGGGTCCCTCGGAGAGCATGGTCAGTTACCTGGGTCCCTCGGAGACCATGGTCAGTTACCTGGGTCCCTCGGAGAGCATGGTCAGTTACCTGGGTTCCTCGGAAAGCATGGTCAGTTACCTGGGTCCCTCGGAGAGCATGGTCAGTTACCTGGGGTCCTTGGAGAGCATGGTCAGTTACCTGGGTCCCTCGGAGAGCATGGTCAGTTACCTGGGTCCCTTGGTCAGACAGTCGCTTTTACACTTCTTAAAATGTAATCTAGTAGAGTACGTAAGTAGAGAAGAGACAGTTTGTCCAATTAATCAGAAAATGATTGGTGATTGCAGTGTTTCAAGTGTCCAACAATAGTGTGTGTGTGTAGTTTCAGTCCGTGACAGATGTAGGATGTTGATGAGTGTCTTGTTCATACCGTCCTGCAGCTAGCTAATGTGATAATTTGATCATTTAAAGACGTAGATGAAGGGAACGAAGAGGAGGTCTTGGAGGAGTTTGCAGAGGTAAGCGTGTGTCATTTTACTACATCAAATCCAGTGATCATTGGGGGACAATATATGCTTACTGTGTCATTGGTTTGTATTTATAGGTTTCTTTCACTAAAGATGCGACCAGTCCACTCCATAAGGCAGACGAGAAAGCTTTACCCGAGAAGTCAGTAGCCTGTTCACTGTATAATATCACATCTATAATATCACTGTATAATATCACATCTATATCACATGGGGCGGCTGTGGCTCAGTGGTAGAGCGAGTCGTAGGGTCAGTGGTTCGAATCCCGCCTCCTCTTGTCCACATGTCAAAGTGTCCTTGACCATTACACTGGTCTCTCCAAGGCTAGCACCTTGCATGGCAGCTGCTGCCATTGGTGTGTGAATGTGTGTGCGAATGGGTGAATGAGCGGCCATTGCAAAGCGCTTTGGATAAAAGCGCTATATAAGTGCCGTCCATTTACCATTACCGTTTACCATCTACCTCAGGAAGTCTGGTCTGGCCAGCCTGGACCTGGCCTGCATTGTACAACTCTGACCAATAGAGGGCAGAATAGGTTTACCTCTGGGTACCACATCCACCACCCACATGATTCTATGCAGGAAGCTCATTTTTGTTTTCTTGCAGGGCTGAAGAGAAGAAAGTTGTGAAAATCAGTCCCCCTGCAACTGTTGATGAGGTATGTGTTCTAACGACGGGGACGAGCTCAAGCAGAGTATTTAAGCTTTCCATCAGCCTTTTGACAGATCCTGTATATTTGAATCTTGGAATAAGTGTGCAGGGATTGTTAAACTGTCCATAATGAGTGAGGTGATATGAACATGCTGGTGTTTCTTACAGAGACTTCACAAGAGGGCAGAGAGGTTCAACCTTCCTGCCAGCGCTGAGACCAAGAAGGAGGCCCGCGCTGCCAGGTAGGTACGCCTCCGGACACGACACTCCGCTACTCCAGCTCCCTGCTTCCTCAGCTCTGCTAGACCAGCTCCCTGCCTCCTCAGACCAGCTCCCTGCCTCCTCAGACCAGCTCCCTGCCTCCTCACCTCCACTAGACCAGCTCCCTGCCTCCTCAGACCAGCTCCCTGCCTCCTCAGCTCCACTAGACCAGCTCCCTGCCTCCTCAGCTCCGCTACTCCAGCTACTGCTTCCTCAGACCAGCTCCCTGCCTCCTCACCTCCACTAGACCAGCTCCCTGCCTCCTCAGCTCCACTAGACCAGCTCCCTGCCTCCTCAGACCAGCTCCCTGCCTCCTCAGCTCTGCTAGACCAGCTCCCTGCCTCCTCAGCTCCACTAGACCAGCTCCCTGCCTCCTCAGCTCCACTAGACCAGCTCCCTGCCTCCTCAGCTCCACTAGACCAGCTCCCTGCCTCCTCAGCTCCACTAGACCAGCTCCCTGCCTCCTCAGCTCCACTAGACCAGCTGACTGCTTCCTCAGACCAGCTCCCTGCTTCCTCAGACCAGCTCCCTGCTTCCTCAGCTCCACTAGACCAGCTGACTGCTTCCTCAGCTCCACTAGACCAGCTGACTGCTTCCTCCGCTCCACTAGACCAGCTGACTGCTTCCTCAGCTCTGCTAGACCAGCTGACTGCTTCCTCCGCTCCACTAGACCAGCTGACTGCTTCCTCAGCTCCACTAGACCAGCTGACTGCCTCCTCAGCTCCCATCAGATAGGGAAGAGCAGGCCATGTACAGCAGGGTGGACAGAAACAAAGGACTGGATACGATTAACTTAAGATCTGATGACCTGATCTGAACTTATGATATGTTATGATTAACTTAAGATCTGATTAACTGATCTGAACTTAGGTTATGATTAACTTAAGATCTGATTAACTGATCTGAACTCGGAATACGATTAACTTAAGATCTGATTAACTGATCTGAACTCAGGATAGGATTAACTTAACGATCTGTCATAGTCATAGTCACTTTTATATAAACACGCACCAAATGACAGCGGTTTAGGGCGCGCTGGGCGCGGACTCTAAAGAACAGAAACAGATCGGATTAATTAATGTGAACTCAGGATTTGATTAACTTAAGATCCATCCACTGTTGGGCAGGTTCGGCTTACCCATCACAACACCAAGCTCCACACAAGGTGAGGGGAAGTTTCGCTGACTCATCTGTGCCTGTCCTAGAAGAAATGTGCTCTAATATTATTATTGATATTATGTTATATATGTTATTATGTTATATATCATTCACTAATGTGTTATGTGGCCACCTAAATCAGTGACTTCTGGCCTGTACTCACCTTCCTACGGTAACGTAACATCACCTCATGTGGTGTTTGGATGAGCACCTACTGGTAGCCCAGCGTCAACAAATGAGTACTGCGCTTGAGCGTCTGGAAAAGTGATATATCATATTATTTGTGTTATTATATCTCTTCCTCATGCATTTAGTAAACCACCTTTAAGGAATGTGCTGTAAAAGATTCTCCTTATGCGTCGTTCACTAACGTGTTATATTCTTCTCCAGGCACGTCTGCCACCAGTAAGCCACCTGTGAGTACCTGTCTTTCTCCGTATCTCCGTATTGTGCCAACTGTCACTTGGAATGTGACTGACGTCTTGAGACTTCGCCTCATGATGAGCACAACTAGTTTTCAGCTGTGTAGTGCACTTAAGGTGGCTCTGTGTCTTTGAAGACGAGAGCCATTTCCCTCATATATTTCCCGATAGATACCCCCGTGTATGTGTACCACCCTGAAATGTAATTTAATGTAATGTATTGCCTTATAAATGTTCTTAGCCGGTAGACAAACATACTCCAGGAGCTTGCTCGATCGCCTTGTTGAGAGGGGTCAGGGAAGAATTTTTACAGCTCACTTATCTGGCCCCCGGGTGATTACTGTTTTTTTGCTTCCCTCTGGAATATGTAGAGAGTGGGTCGTATGCCCACCTCCCTTGTTCTCTGTAAAGCGCATTGTGTTGCCTCTGGGTATGAAATGCGCAATACAAATAAAGCTTTGATTGATTGATTGATATAATGGTGTCTATAGATGTGGGATCATTTTATAAACCTTCTCTACCCCCGCTGTGGCGTCAGGTCAACGTGGAAGCTCTGAAGAAGCGGGCGGAACGTTTCGGGATGAACGTCTCTTCCGTCTCTAAAAAGGTGAGCTCACTCCCACAATACAGGACATTGTCACACAGGAGTATGCTAGTGAATACAGGACACTCAGACAGGAGTATGCTAGTGAATACAGGACACTCAGACAGGAGTATGCTAGTGAATACAGGACACTCAGACAGGAGTATGCTAGTGAATACAGGACACTCAGACAGGAGTATGCTAGTGAATACAGGACACTCAGACAGGAGTATGCTAGTGAATACAGGACACTCAGACAGGAGTATGCTAGTGAATACAGGACACTCAGACAGGAGTATGCTAGTGAATACAGGACACTCAGACAGGAGTATGCTAGTGAATCAGATGGCCTGAGTTCAACCCAGCCACAGCAGAGCTCAAGTGCACTTGGATTTCTTCTCTGTAGACGTTTTCTTACATGTAGGTGGCTGCAGGAATCTGTAACAGCTTTGATAAACTACTTTATATAGTATTTTTTGCTGCTCCAAGTCTGTTTATTCATGGACACACATACGTACACTCACACTCACTCATCCCTCTTCTGATAGTGTTAGTGTATGATACTGTTAATGTATGGTAGTATCAATGTATGTGTTAATGTATGATAGTGTTAGTGTATGTGTTAATGTATAATACTATATATAATGTGTTAGTGTATGATAGTGGTGTTATTATAATATTGCTATATTATAATATAGTGTTAGTGTATGTGTTAGTATGTGTATAGTCTCACTGCTCAGCCCTCTATTGTGTTAATGTACAGTATATATGGTATACATATATATAATGTATGATACTGTTAGTATGTGTTAGTGTATAGTATAGTATAGTTTGTGTCTCAGAGCTCAGCCCTGTGTAGTGTTAGTATGTGTGTTAGTATGTGTATATTATAGTATACACTATAGTTAGTGTCTCCCTCTTCTGTACCCCTCACCGCTCTCTTTTCGACTCTTTTTCTCTTTGACTTGATTTTTTTTTTACACAACGGAAGCCTCGGTCCACAGGGGGCAGATATAATAGCCCCTGGTTGGGGGGTAAATGGCGTTACGAGTTTGCAGCGAGTGAGGAGCAAATTCAATTATGGCGGCAGGCAGGGCCTTTTCACTGGAGGGCTTTGTGTGCAGACGGAAGTGCCCGGCTCCGAACTCCAGGGGAGAGGGGCAACAATGCCTGTTGTGTAATGTCATCACAAGTCTCTCTCTCTCTCTCTCTATAACTAGTCTCTCCTTGTCCTCATCCTTGGCATGCACGTGTTCTCTCCCTCCGAAGGAGAAGGTGAAGAAGATAATTGGTTGAGGGAAAAGTGCTTCACACAGAGTTCAAACCTTTCGAGTCAAAAGCCACTAGGATTATGTTCACAGTGCTGTTATGGAATTAGGACGATGTCTTGTTGTGTTTTGTGTGTGTTGTGTCGTTCCTGTCTGATAAATGATGGAGGTTTGGTTTTGAAGAGTCAATGCCGAGAGTAAGTAGTACGCCGGAACACAATTGTAGATTAGACTCAAGATTTATTGAGTCCAACAGCAAACAGGATCCTGGGTCAGTCACAGAGACACACTCCATTCAGAGTATAACAGCAGACAGGATCCTGGGTCAGTCACAGATACACCATAGATTCAGTGACTCTGATCGGACCACCTAGCATTGAGTGTGTGCCATCTTTTATAGTCACGGTGTGGCCAGATTCTATACATACAGTAGTTCAGTCTCACGCCCTTATACATTCTGTGCATTAGTGCCTAGTTGGCTTTTACTGTTTGCACCTGGTCCTCTCTCTGTTCCTGGAGTCTGACCTATGTGTCCTGGCACTGGGAAGAGCTTAAGAACAAGAAAAATTGGGACTAGTCAGCATAAAACCTCATCAGTGTCTCTTCGTTTGCTTTACGGATGGAAGTACAGATTCAGCTTATTGTGTCAGTAATCAGCTTCAGCTGCGTTTGTTTCGATGCTCACTGCTATGATGTCGTGTTTCCTAACGGAGTAACTCCCAATATCATTTTTGAAGTGGCAGCCGTTTAGTGACGGTGGGTTTAGGATGGTAAATTGAGAGAGGTTCAGCACCTCACCTTTCTAATAGTGTGTTTACAAAAAAAGCGTGGTTGTTTTGTAGTACTATAGCATTGTTGTTTTGTAGTACTATAGCGTGGTTGTTTTGTAGTACTATAGCATGGTTGTTTTGTAGTACTATAGCGTGGTTGTTTTGTTGTACTATATGTACTGTAGCATGCAGTGGACATCAGTCCTGTTAGGCAGTCAATCTGTCAATTTGCAAAGAGCATATGAGGAATCATGTGTTTTGACCTTGATGTGAGGTAATCAATGAACCTGACTTAACCCTTACCTCACCCCTCCAACACATCTGAATCTCTCTCTTTGTGTTTGGGTTTCTGTGTTGTCGTCCCCCGGGCTAAGAGCTCTAAGCTGTGAGGGGAGGGTGTACATCAGATTTCGGTCAATACCTCCTCGCCCCCTGCTCAAAACCCACTGTCCTTCAGAAGCTTCCTCTGGTCAGGGATAATGGCCGCTGACAGGAGGGAGAAAGGCCCATGGCAGCCATGGTAATTGTTACAGAGAAGGGGGGGACTGTCACTCCGGCCACCCCCTCGAGAGAGAGAACGGACCCCAGGAGAGATGAGCTCGCTCTACCACCTCAGGACCATTGTGCTGGGGGGGGTGGCGTCTACGCAGGGCCAGGAAGGGCATGGCTGGAGAGCCGGCCGCCGCGGGCGCAGAGCCGGCCCTGGAGCCAGCAGGACACAGCATTGTTCAGCGGGGAGTTTCAGCGAAGGGAGCGCGGAGAATGAACGACCTCGCTCTACTTTCCAGCACCTTTGTGCTGTATTCAAACAGCTCTGGCTCTGTGCTGGGCCGGTGTGACGCACCGACACACTCATCAACGAGGAGGATCCGCTCGCTCCTCTGCTTACGTTTCGATGCGGCTAACCCGCTCCTTCTGATTAACGTTCGTTTGCGCTCTCGTCTTTTTTTAAAGGTTTTAATTATTGCCGCTGCGTTCTCGCTGCTCCGTCAATGGAACGCCACATTCCTCTCCTGCGAATAAGTGCTGTCTCACTCCAATTGAACCGGTTAAATGTGCAGGCCAGTGAATGGAGCCGCCTCAATAGGAGAAAATAAACAATTGCGTTGGTCCAGGAGTGCAGCAGGGGAGCCCGAAACGTGCTAAGATTCCCATGGAGACGTGCGCACTCAGGCCTCGCTGTTCGGACGAGGATCTCGTAAAGATCTTCAGCAGTAGATGATTTCTCCTTTCTTTTAACACAGTTTTTATTTGAGCAAGAGGGGGGTGGTGGATGTGGGGGTCACATACTCTTCTCACAAACACGCGCACACACACACACACATACAAACGCACACACACACAATTTGCTCCTCACTTGTCCAGTGCTAGCCCTCAGAAAAGCAGTCCATTGTTTGGGAGTGAAAGGCTCTTGTTTGAGCTGTGTAACTAAATCAAAGAGGCTGTGCTGCCTCTGTCCTCCAGACTGGGTCCATTGGGTTAGGGCTAGGACCACTGCCTCTCTCCTCCAGACTGGGTCCATTGGGTTAGGGCTAGGACCACGGCTTCTCTCCTCCAGACTGGGTCCATTGGGTTAGGGCTAGGACCACTGCCTCTGTCCTCCAGACTGGGTCCATTGGGTTAGGGCTAGGACCGCTGCCTCTCTCCTCCAGACTGGGTCCATTGGGTTAGGGCTAGGACCACTGCCTCTCTCCTCCAGACTGGGTCCATTGGGTTAGGGCTAGGACCGCTGCCTCTCTCCTCCAGACTGGGTCCATTGGGTTAGATCTAGGACCACTGCCTCTCTCCTCCAGACTGGGACCATTGGGTTAGGGCTAGGACCACTGCCTCTCTCCTCCACACTGGGTCCATTGGGTTAGGGCTAGGACCACTGCCTCTCTCCTCCAGACTGGGCCCATTGGGTTAGGGCTAGGACCACTGCCTCTCTCCTCCAGACTGGGACCATTGGGTTAGGACTAGGACCACTGCTTCTCTCCTCCAGACTGGGCCCATTGGGTTAGGGCTAGGACCACTGCCTCTCTCCTCCAGACTGGGTCCATTGGGTTAGGGCTAGGACCACTGCTTCTCTCCCCCAGACTGGGTCCATTGGGTTAGGGCTAGGACCACTGCTTCTCCTCCAGACTGGGACCATTGGGTTAGATCTAGGACCACTGCCTCTCTCCTCCAGACTGGGTCCATTGGGTTAGGGCTAGGACCACTGCCTCTCTCCTCCAGACTGGGTCCATTGGGTTAGGGCTAGGACCACTGCTTCTCTCCTCCAGACTGGGTCCATTGGGTTAGGACTAGGACCACTGGAGTGGCCGGGGTATTAACGGTGTCAGGACACCCCCACAACCCCCGGGCCACTCGCCCCCACGCACGATTACTTCCCTGGTCCAAGTTTAGGCTCCGCCCCTTCATTATCAGCATTTCTAAATCAATCCTTTTGAGAAAGAACAGTGCAGGAGGTTGGACAGTCATCCCATTAACAGGACTCTCGATTGCTTTAGAAAGGAGTTAAGTTATGGTTTCACTTTAGATTGACGGACAAAATGGTAGGTAGATTAAAGTGCTCTATTAAATTGTTTCTTGCTTTTTGGATTCATCGACTCAATATGTTGATCTTACTAGGTTGGGAAGCTTGGTTCCCGTAGGGTAGGGTTGGGGATGTCATTGTTGTGTGTGGGGGGGGGGGGGGGGGGGGTAGGGATGTTATCATTGTTAGGGGTAGGGGTAGGGATGTTTGTGTGTGTGTGTGTGGGGGAGAGGGGGGGTAGGGATGTTATAATTGTTAGGGGTAGGGTTAGGGATGTTGTCATTGTTAGGCGTAGGGTTAGGGATGTTGTCGTTGTGTGTGTGTGTGTGTGTGTGTGTGTGTGTGTGTGTGTGTGTGGGGGGGGGGGGGGGAGGGATGTTATCATTGTTAGGGGTAGGGTTAGGGTTGTTGTCATTGTTAGGGGTAGGGTTAGGGTTGTTGTCGTTGTGTGTGTGTGTGTGTGTGTTGGGGGGAGGGGGGGTAGGGTTGTTGTCATTGTTAGGGGTAGGGTTAGGGATGTTGTCATTGTTAGGGGTAGGGTTAGGGTTGTTGTCATTGTTAGGGGTAGGGTTAGGGATGTTGTCATTGTTAGGGGTAGGGTTAGGGTTGTTGTCATTGTTAGGGGTAGGGTTAGGGATGTTATCATTGTTGTGTGTGTGTGGGGGGGGGGGGGGGGCTAGGGATGTTGTCACTGTTAGGGGTAGGGTTAGGGATGTTGTTAGGGGTAGGGTTAGGGATGTTGTCACTGTTAGGGGTAGGGTTAGGGATGTTGTTAGGGGTAGGGTTAGGGATGTTGTTAGGGGTAGGGTTAGGGATGTTGTCATTGTTAGGGGAGGGTTAGGGATGTTGTCATTGTTGTGTGTGTGTGTGTGTGTGTGTGTGTGTGTGGAGGGGAGGGGGGGTAGGGATGTTATCATTGTTAGGGGTAGGGGTAGGGATGTTGTCATGTGTGTGTGTGTGGGGGGGGGGGGGGGGGCTAGGGACGTTATCATTGTTAAAGGGGGGGTTAGGGATGCTGTCATTGGTAGGGGTAGGGGTGATGTCATTGTTAGGGGTAGGGTCAGTCACGGTGCCTTTCTGAGAAGGCTGGTTCAGGGTTTAACATGGGCTCTTAGCCTCCACAACTTTTTCATTGAGCTTATTCAATCACCCCGCCCTCACCCACATGCACACTCTCCGACCCAACCCACGTGCACACTCTCTCACCCTGCATTCCAACAAGGCCCATGATGGAAATAAGATGTCAGCTTTTGTTGTGTCATCCTTGGCAGTTTTCGTTTAAGCAATAATGTGGGAATGAATTTGTTTCAGATACACTTGTCTTTAAAAAATAAAAAAATAAATAAAATCAACCAATCAGTCCTCGGTCAGTCTATGTTTTCTATTTTTTCTCTCTCTCTCACCCTCCCTCCTCTCTCCCTCACCCTCTCCCTCCCTCCCTCCCTCCCTTCCTCCCCTCCTCTACATCTTTCCCACCCCTCTTCCCTCCCTCTCTCTTTGTGATGTCATTGTGGAGGCCTCTGCCAGCTAACCTACTTTGCAGTCATGCAGGGATGTGAGAGAAGTCTTTTCGAACAGCGTTTGTTTATTCTTGTTTTAATTGGGTAACCCTTTAAGTAAGCTGATTCAGTAAGGCCCTTACACTCAATTACTCAGTCGCTGTTCATCTCCTATAGGTTTTCAATCATCTGTGGCAGTTAGACTTCTGCTGCCTCTGCAAAGTCCTGTACTACAATCGGGTCAGATCTGTGTGACATTATCCGGCTTTCTCTTATGTGTTGTGAAGTTGGCTACGAAATATAATTTTTCGATTTCATAGCGTAGCTTCCTATTGAAGCTAGCTCTATTCAGACAGCTGGTAGCATTGGGAAAATCTACTGTTTTCTGTAATGGACAAATTTCCCCCCCACAGGGATTATTAAAGTTCATATCTATGTAATATTGGTACTATTGTTAAAGATAGGCCTCAACCAGATGATTTGTTGCTGACATTATTTTCAACACGACAATTCCCCATTTTATATCGGCGCTCCACCCCCACACACACCCCCGCTGTAGTACAGTAGGATATTATTCAGCATTATGTAATGATGACTGTTGTGAGAATAGTTGGCTCTGCATGGTGAGGCCCTCGTCTCCTCTAGGTCTAATTTCCTTGCGGACTTTGTTGCAGGGTTAGTTACTCCACCTAGAGTCCAGTTTGGTCCTGGAGAGGCAAGCTGCCTTAATGAGGGGCCCCTGGGGAGGAGGGGGGAGGTGGGGGGCCGCTGACCCGCCCGTGGACCTGGCAGCGTCTGGGGAGGCCCGCATGGTCTGACGTGATTGTTTAAATGACTAATTAAGAAAGCATTATTGTTGCAGGAGTGCTGGCAGCTGGTGGCAGGGAGGTGATAGGGTGGAGGCCGAGGGAGAGGGCGGGACTTACAGACCCTTCAGCCAAGAAAGTCAATGATTCTTGGAATGAGGGTAGTTTCCTATTCACTCTTACAGTTGTAAATGAACGATTGTCTGATCAGAATAGTGCTCACTAGCGTCGTGTTTAGAACACTTCTCGCGGATCATTACCAGAGCTGCACTCTCGGATGTCCCGGTTCATAATTGGCCTCTACGCCAGAGGTACTAACAGAGTTTTAGGTCAGCTGTTAGCTCTCTGCCAGTAGCACGGAGAAGGGTTCCTATAGGATAACGAGCTCCTAATGGGTAACGAGCCTGAGAGAAAGTGATCGTTTAAGGTGATTAACAAACGCCCCCTTCTGATTTCGCCGGTTTTATAGAACCTGCCAGGCCCTTTGTCGCCAGGCTGTCCGGAGCGTTTCAAGCTGCCACCATTCCTGGGCTGTTAGGCTAAGTGTTGTTTGACTTCGCTGTGTGGACCCTCTCATATAAGGAGTGTTTAGGTCGGCAGGTCATAGGCTAGGGCCTCCCAACACCTGAGGGACACGGCACAGCGGGCAGGGCAGAGCGCGCCTGCAGAAGGCTGGAGCCTGACTCATTATGTGTGTGTGTGCGTGTGTGTGTGGTGTGTGTGTGTGTGTGTGTGTGTGTGTGTGTGTGTGCGCGTGTGTGTGTGTGTAAGGGTCAACGGATGGCTGTGTTGTTAGATGGCCATGTGAGTGAGGAGAGTGAGTGTGTGAGTTGTTGGTGTGAGAGGGACTGGTTGTTTTGGGGGAGAAAGGGGGATGCAGAGGTAGGGTTGATGAATGCATCGATGCTGGCATTTTGATAGGGGTAATTTTGTCCTGACAGGGCCCAGGCTCTCCCATGAATCACGGCCTGTCAGGGTTAGGGGCAGCTTGTCAGGCAGCGCTGAGACGGAGGGCAGCCCATTGTGGCGCTGACACCCACGCCAGGGGCCGAGGCTGCTGGAGGTCAAGTGTGACATCTCATTAGAACAATGTTGATTTAGTGGTTAGGGTTAGGGTGAGGTCCAACGCAACAGACCTCCTCCCCTGGGGAAGCGGGGGCACTGGGGTGGTGAGGGCCTGGGGGGGCATGGGGCTGGGGTGGTGAGAGGTTGGGGGGGGCGGGGGGGGCGGGGTGGTGAGGGGCAGGGGGGGCAGGGGGTTAGGGTTAGGGCATGAGGCTCTTGACAGAGTACTACTGCTCTTCATCGGTGAGGCAGTCAGCTGACAGCTAAATCAGCATCGCCCTTCCCCCCTCTCTACGTCCCACAACTACCATCTAAAATACATTTGATCAGACTTAAAGATAAAAGCCATTTTATTAGGTGGGCTATCTTGAGGGGGTGGGGGGGGGGGGGGGGGTCTGTGGTGGTGAAGCGGTCTAAGCTTTGGTTTTGGTGCAGCTGCCCACTGAGGACCATGGTTCGTGTCCTGGTCTCGTCAGATCCCAATATGGCGGGATCCCACAACGTTGTGGCATATTGGGCCGCCACTCCCAAGGGTGGTTAGTTTAATTTCAGCGCGGGGGTCCGACGCTCTACAGCGTGCGACGGACCCTCCACAGCAGCAACAGGGGACAATTGGACAATAGGTCAGGTGTGATTGGCTAACAAATTGGGTCAAAATGGGATGAAAATCGGAAAAAGAAAAAAAAAATTGGGCTAGTTTGCTAAATTCCCACTATTTCTTCTTTATTATTCTCTCCAAAACATTGCCACTTAACTACTCCATCATACTTTGTGCTAGAAACTTCATTCGGCGATCTATTCAGATATATTTTTTAAGTTTTTTTGTAATTTAAGTTTTATTATTAGTTTTTGTACCATTGAAATTGCTGGTGGAATGTTCAGTCACTTGGAGTTGTAGAGTGGTGGTAGTTGGTGATTTGAAAATATTCTCACATTTTGTAAACTACTGGAACTCAAATTTTAACAGCTCATACACATACATACAGTACACACATAACAAAATGTTCACACAATTGTGTTGATTGATACAATATAATTATCTAAGCTGTGTAATGTATAGTTTTCGGGTTATGACCACTTTTTTGACAACCATGCCACAAGAAAAATATTCTTACATTTTGTAAACTGCTGGCACTCCTGTTTTAACAGCTCATACACTTATACATCGGAATGTTTACACGATAATGCTGATTCATATAATGTAATTATCTAATGCCGGGCTAACACGACAGGATATTTGGGCCGATTTATCCCCAATTCACCCCTCCGGACAATCGGAGGAGAAATCTGGTCTGGAACGTTGGTCGGTACCAATATTCGGCCCAGATTATCTTGTAATGTGAGGGGTTTACAGATCCAATTTTACACTTAATATCAAACATGTTTGGTATTTCAGATTATTACGTCACTACCTTACAGGCGAGGCAGTACTGATGGGGCATTCCGTCTCTTTTTAGTGAGCCAGATCATTTGTCTCAGCTCAGCAATAAGAGCCGGCTCTTTCGGCTCTCAAACGGATCTTCATTTTACCACTTGTGCCTTTCATATTTAAGCCAAATTTAGCGCTGTTTTGACCTTTATCACTTAAATTATTCAATATAATTATACTAAACCTTAAAATTTAGAGGATAGCATAATTTTACATCATGTTTGGTATAAAAAGATTAAATGTGAAAACATCAAACACTATTACACATGTTTATTAAACGTCTTATTTATACAAATCACTCAATCAAACGGAACACACTTCCCAGCTCAATGTGGGAACATACATATAACTCAAACATATTATATCTCAAAATGTTCAGCTGGTTCCCAGGATTCCTTAGATGTAAATATCTAAGCTGTGGCATTTATACTTTTTGAGATAAAGCTGTCTGAAGCTGGTCAGGTTTTCCCATGCAAACAATTGATGGAATGTTCAGAGTGGCAGTTGGGATTTAAATTTGGGTGCATGAGCAGCCTCTCTTAAAGGTACAGACACCCTTTATGACTGTAGAATGATATTCCTACCTTTAGATAAAGTGTATACATGTAACTCTGAACACTATTGTTACCCCTTACACTATTAACTCTAACACTACTGTTAACCCTTACACTATTGTTAACTCTGGAGCGTCCGCCTCCCAAGCGGGAGAACCAGGTTCTAATCCCGCCCTGGGCATGCCGAAATGTGTGGGTTACACTAGCAGTAGTTGTATTAGTAGTTAAAGTAGTAGTAGCAGTAGTAGTATTTGGGAAGAGGAGCGAGGGGGAGAGGAGGGAGAGGTGGGAGGGGAGGAAGGAGCACCATCCCATAGTAGCAGTACCTCCGGCTGCGGCAGCTAGCCCACCTCACATTTTCTTCAGGAAATGTACTTTCTGGTTTTAAATATTGTTCATTCGTGACAGTTGAGTGGAAAAGTCCTTTTTATTTTTTAAGATATGACCCCCATCTCCTTGTCAGAATATCCATAACCTTTCCCCTTTGACCTCTGGGGTTGGATTTGTTCTCTGTAATGGCAAGATTAGTTCTGACAATCTGCAGCTTTCAGGTCAAGTGAAAAGTGTGTTCTGTGCTCCAGCTTGTAGAGAGACATGGCTGCATGTTAGCAGGGGGGCACATTGACTGTTTACCTTCATTTCTTATTTAGCTCACCCCCTGATTGGTGGGTTTTGGTCATTTTCCCCCTGATTGGTGGGTATTGGTCATTTCCCCTCTGATTGGTGGGTTTTGGTCATTTCCCCTCTGATTGGTGGGTTTTGGTCATCATCCAGGTGCTCCTGTGTTTTAGAGCTACTGTACAATTCCCAGGTGAAAAGGGAATGAAATGAAGTATTTTTTCATAGTCATCCGTGAGGTTAGGGTTTCACTGACTAATCCATGAGGTTGTTTTATAAGTATCGCCCTTAAAGGTCTAACTTGCATAAGGCGACAATTTATTTCAGTCAAACATATCTGCAGTCCATTCAATAGCATGTAGAGTGTTTTACATTAAATGTCTAATTAAACATTTTTGCAAGATGCCACCTAGCCATACAGTGTTTAATTAAATGAAAATATGATTATGCACAATTCCATCTTTTGCTACTCATTGCCTTATTTGGTTGTTGAGGATGACGTCAGTAAATACTGTAAATCAAAGGATATACCTGAACTGATTGGGCTCAATACCGTCACTTGCAAACAAAGAGTCCTGTCCCCTTTTTGTCCATTTGTACTCATCCCTAGATTCCACTAGTGTGCTGGTTGCCCGTGTACTGTGATAGGCTGAGCCACTTCTTCAGCCACCCTGCTTGACCTATCAACATAAAGCTGGCGCGCCTTATTACCTCACAGTTCCAATTACACAACCAAGACAGTCACTGCCACTGCTACACAGTCAAATCTATCACCACCACCTAAATCATCCTCTTCCTGCTCAAGCTTGAATTTGAGAGGGGTGCCACTGATGACGCCCCTCCAGATGTGCTAGCTGATCACTGCTGGTCCCTCTGCCGGCCTCTCACAAAAGACAATTAAGGAGCCCTTATGGCATCACGCCATCATGCATATTTTAATCTGAATTGAAGGAAAGCAATGAGCCAAATTAATTTATCGTTCCTGAGAATGAATGATTGAGTGAATTACTGAATCCCTAGCTTTGGTCATTTATCATTCACCACAAGGCTCTATACACATTTGAAGGACCATCATTTACATGTGTGGTTTGAATGAGGCTGGGCTGACCCGTTTTTTGTGTATTTAAATCCAAAACACACACTCCCCCCCCCCCCCCCACACACACTAAAGCAGGCCTACAGATATACACACACACGCACTGAAGTATGCCAGCAGATACACTCATACTGAGGTAGACCTACAGATACACACACACACACACTCACACACATATTGAAGTAGGCCTGCAGATACACACACACGCACACACACACTGAGGTAGGCCTACAGATACATACACGCACGCGCGCGCACACACACACACACTGAGGTAGGCCTGCAGAGGGCCATCTGTCCACTCTAACCATACAGATCTAAATACAATGAAGGCTTCTTGACATGTCACATAATTAAATGTCCCTCAGAATACCTAATGTCAATCTCCCTCTGACAAAGGGAAACAGAGATACTGCGCATCCAGTTCATCTCACTGTCAATCTGTCAGCACCAGAAATAAAAATAAGTCTATTTCTGTTGCAAGCCTTTGGTCCAAAGAAACGATGACTTTATCACCGTGCATTTGAAGAGCTTAAAATGTCGACTCATATCTGACCAACCCCCTGAATTTCAGCTGAGAATTATATTTTTATGATGGTCCATGGTCTATTTTTGTGGTCTCTGGGTTTTGACTCATTAGTCTGAATAATAACTGTCACTAATTCAAGCTGTTCTAGAATGGCTTTGTGAATAGAGAAAGAGGGAGAGCGAGAGAGAGAGAGAGAGAGAGGAGAGAGAGAGAGGATAGAGAGAGAGAGGAGAGAGAGAGAGGATAGAGAGGCCTGAGAGATTAACTCCAGTGAGCTCACTCCATGAGGCCCAGGAATGGCTGAATATTGTTCTAGGGGTGGAGAGATGGGGGGGGGGCACGCTGAAAACCCCACTGCAGCCAGAGAAATGAACTTGATGATCTCGAGGAGGGGGGTGGGGGTTCGGGGGGGGGGAGATCGCCATTCCCTGCTCCTGACAATCAAAATTAGATTGGCCAGCACTGTGTCAACACTAGCTTCAGCTTAAGGCATGACAGGGGCGGGCAGAAGGGACAACCCCCTGTGGGGTTTTGAGAGTTTGCCATGTGAACTATGGAGACCCCACAGTGCCTTTCACTGACTGTGGAGGCCGCAAAGAAATCCTCTCTTTCATAGGCCAGCACAGTAACCAACCACAACACTTCCCAAGCCCTATAGCTGGGGACTATTATAGCTAAACACTTTATTGTTGCTGCTTTCCTGCGGTATGTTCAAGACACTGACCAGGGCAGCTGAAGAGCAAACTCTAGAGCTACACTCTTAAAGTTAAGCTGTGAAATGTTGCATTTGTGCTGCTCATAGGTTAAGTGTTGCATGATAGATATATTCACTGGTTTTAGTTAATTTAACCATGCAATATTAGCTAATTTTCAGTTAACACAGCATTTGATCACAAGTCCCCTTTTCTGAACTTCAAATCAGTCCATATTAGTGTCAGAAGGTCTAGCGTGAGACCTGCTTTCCCAAAGCCCTGTCACTCCTCCACCTGTTTCTGGGATGAGGACTAGGATGGAGCCGAACTCAGGGGTTGTTTTTGGAGTTTTAACCAGTGACCTGGAATGGTTCAGTTTGTTCATGTTGTCAATCTCTTGCCAGAACACAGTGTGTGGAAAGCTCACTCTGTCCTCGCATAACCTTCAAATTCTTCACCAAGCCAATACGATTTTCAGTGTTTTATTCGAAAATTTGAGTCAGGAGTTTTATTCCTGTACGTCAAACCGTTTAAGACCTTTCTAGTCATTATTTAAAAGCTAGAGTTCTTAGATAGGACAGTTACTCGCCACAGTCACCAGTATTCTGCTTTTACTAGTAACCATTAAAGAAGGTCCAGTGTGTGATGTGCGATACCTGCTGACTGCAAAGGGTTATGGTTCGAGGGTTTGGGTAAAGTCCACACATGCCCAGTTCGATCCCAGCTCCCGGCAGTGTGCTGAGTGTGTCCTTGAGCAAGACACTGAACCCCAGATTGAACCCCAAGACACTGAACCCCAGATTGAACCCCAAGACACTGAACCCCAGATTGAACCCCAAGACACTGAACCCCAGATTGCTTCCAAGCAGCACAGTTGCTCAGTACGTTAGACTGTTACCTCACGGCAAGAAGGTCTTGGGCCTTTCTGTGCAGAGTTTGCATGTTCTCCCTGTCTTCGCTAGTGATTCCCCCTTAAAGAATCCAATACCAAAAACATGCAGAAGAACAGATTGCTCACACTGTTTGTCCCTGACAATGACGGTCAGGAGCACCTGATTGGCCCCCAGGCGCGGCCCATGCCTACTGGCTGCTCCTGGCTGCCCTTGGGGGAAGGACAACAGGATGGGTTAAGAGCAGGAGAAGAATTTCATTGGTGGATGCTCCTGTCACTCAAGTGTGTTTCAGCGTCGCCGTCTCCCTGCACCGTGTCATCACTGTGTGACGAATAAGATGTTTGTTTGTTGGGAGGAAGTTATGTTTTTGGTGGCGTTTTTCTGTCCGTTTGTCTGCTGGTCTGGCTGGTAGTCAGCAGGATTACACTATGATGAGACTTGGTGGAGGGGTGAAGCATGGGCCAAGGAAGAACCCATACAATTTTGGAGCGGATCCAAATCACGGGGCATATCCACAAATTATTTTTCATTTTCGATAACATTACCAGATCAGACCAGACCGGGACATGCTTCATGGCCGCGCCCCTTTTGGGTGGATAGAAAACCTCAGATAAATGCAATTTGATGTTTAGCTGAGAATTATGACGTTTGACCTGCTTTGTTTTTGACCTGCTAGTAATTCTTTTTCTACCTTGCCTGAACCTGAGTGTTCGTGATACCGTAATAAATTATAGCTGCTGAGCAGCAGTGAGTCAGAGGAAGAAAAAGGAGATTAGACAAATGAATACATGAGGGTCGGTCAGCAGAAAAGTTAATTGGGAAACAGTCTGTGATTTTAAAAAGGCCTCCGCACAGAATTTAAGCATTTAATCCAAATAATATCAACTGAAACAAGTGCCCCTTTAACTTAGGTTCTGCAAAAAAAAAAGTTCAAACTTCCCTCACACGAGGCCTGTGGCCAGCTCTCTGTCCAGAGCTCTATTAAGATGCAGCAAATCTTCCCACAGTCTTTGTTCTTCAGCACTGGGTCTTAATTATACACAAAATATAAATATGAATTATGAAATATGATGAGCTCATACAACCACTGAGTCTTTTGTGGCAAACATCACATGCGCGCACACACACACACACACACACACACACACACACACACACACACACACACACACAGTGTCATGATCTCAGTCAGCAGCGGCACAGCGTCTCCACTCCTGTGGCGCCGTAATAACTAATCTTAATTTAATGTTGCCTGAATGTCTGCCCTTAAAAGTTGGCTAGCTAGCTAAGATAGCAGTAGACAAGCTCAAGCACAAATTGGTGCATAAATATTCACCAGACTGCAGGAAATTAAGAGTTTGACACTCAAACCTTCCTCGGGCAAGCACCCCATTAGTGTGGAGGTAGCTGAATTAGCTACCTATTATGTTCATCAACGGAAACTAGTGGCTGCTTTGTGTAGGCCGACAGTGAGCTATCAATGTCAAAAGTAACTAGAAATGCTGCTCAGAGAGCACAGTCCTCCTTCCCTGAATGCATTTTGTGGCGCCAACTCTGTGGCGCCCCCCTCAGGCCCCCCTGAGTTTTGTTTACATTCGTTGAGTCGGATCTGCTACAAAATTCCATGGGTTTTAAGGTGGCCCATGATACACCCATCCACCGAGTTTCATGAAAATCGGTTTTGGTAGTTTTTGCCTAATCAAAATCATGAATGTAGGTGAATGGCCAGTCCGGCTGTGTTTGGGCTGCCCGTGGACCTGACCCGTGCTTCAGATCCGCTCCAAAATTTAATGGGTTTTAATTTGGACCATGCTACACCCTTCCACCAAGTTTTGTGAAAATCCAGTCCAGTTGTTTTTGCATAATCCTGCTAACAAACACACACACACACACGCATGCCACCGAAAAACATAACCTCTCTGTGCTGTCGCTGGGGCGGAGGTAAGGAAGCTAGCTAGCATAGCTATGTTATAGACTAACTTAGTAGGGCTATGTTAGGCTAACAGCGCTAGCTATGTCTAGCTGTCTTTGATAGCAATGTCTAGTGTGTTTCTGCTGTAGCTTCAAAAAATGCAAGCGCTACTCTACTAGATTCAACGATGACCAAGAAACTACTACTATATTATTAACTATAGGCTGAGGTGAAACCTTTACTAGGAAGCTAGGTGAAAAAAATGACTGCAAAGAAAAACCTTTCAGGAAATCGATTCAGCGAGTTAGCATTCATAGGTGAACTGACTCATGACTTCTGTCACTGGCCCGAATGGGACTGACCAATCAACTTGCCCGACATACCTTTTACTGGCCACGGTCCTTCGGGTCATTGCTGATGTTGAACCCTGAGTTGATGTTAAAAAGTTTCCCATAATTCCATATTACTTCATGCTGCGTTTCAGGTGGAGTGTTGATGTTGGTGGGATTGTTTGCATGCCTTCTTATCTTTGTCTGCTATGGTCTTGCAGGTTGAAGAAGATGAGAAGTTGAAGAAGAGGAAGGAGAGATTTGGTATTTTGACCGGCGCTGCGTCGGTGGGGGCTGAGGATAGTGAGGTACAAAAGGTTTTGTTTTCATGTTCCTGGTCTGTGACCTGTTGTTGCCAAAAGAGAGATGTCCGACTGACTCCCAAGTGATCAAACACTGCTGTGAAAGGCATTCAAAATAAGTGAACAGAATGTTCAGTGTTGTGTGTTGAAAGCAAGAGGGGTGGGAATGGTATTACAACGTTCTGAAAGTTGTCATTAGATTATTATAGATGTTCTACTTGTGAGACCATAAAGGAAGCATACTTTCTCACCTCAGTTTGAGTTCATGCTAAAATCGCTAAAGTCAAGGCTAATGTGTTAAGTTAACAGTGTACTAATTCAACTAATTATCATAACTTATTACCTTACCGTAGAAGCCATGTATACACCATTGATGACAGCATCTCTGGATCAGTGATCAATGTTACAAAACATTTTCTTTTTCTGATTTCAGGCTAAGAAGCGGAAACGAGCTGAACGATTTGGAAATGTTTGATCCATAATAAAAGAAAAGTTATTTCATTGTTTACTTTTTTAAGATTTCTGTTGTATTTTCAAACACGTTTTGGTGACACTTTGTAGTATGGTCTTACTAAGTATATCCAAATGTTATTAAAAATGTCACTACTTTGTGGTAAAGTTTTCATGACACAAGATTGTTGTATTTATATACATGTCAAATGAGTAACTAGGAATAATGATCCAACATTATACTATATAAGGCCATATTTCAGATAGTGCTATGTTTATGTTTTTTACACAGTGTGGATAAACCCACACCTGGTGTTATTTACACTAACAACGTCAATTAAAGATCTTTAATGTCATGTGTCCTATTAATCTGTTAAGTAGCCTCATTACTTTTTTGAAATACTATCGAAGTTCTTCTAATTCTGTTAATTTGGAGTGAACCTGAACTTGGTTGTAACATACTGTAGATCAGTTCCCACGTGGTACCAATGTCGTAATACTCAGACAGAGATAAACACAACATTCATTTCAGACCTGTCAAAACTTTTTTAAATGATAAATTCATCATCAATAATCTTTTTGGGGGAAAGTAATATTTTTTATTCTGCATCTTTCTAAAAGCTCTGTGGAGGTATTCTTTTTTTCTTATTTTTTTTAAATTTAATTTAAATGATTCATCATCATAGAAATGTTATCTATAGCACATTTAATGTAAAAAAAAATATATATATATATATATATTTTTTTTTTTATAAATATAAATATTTTTATATATATATATATATATTTATATATATATAAATTAACAGAAACTACAGTATATATCCCCAGTATATTCCATCCCATTGGGGTAGTGGTACCTGTGAGAGGAGCCCCTCCAGGGTAGAAGGGCAGGTATGCTGTCTGTGAGGGGGGAGGAGCCCCTCCAGGGTAGAAGGGCAGGTATGCTGTCTGTCTGAGGGGGGAGAGGAGCCCCTCCAGGGTAGAAGGGCAGGTATGCTGTCTGAGGGGGGAGAGGAGCCCCCCCAGGGTAGAAGGGCAGGTATGCTGTCTGAGGGGGGAGAGGAGCCCCCCCAGGGTAGAAGGGCAGGTATGCTGTCTGTCTGAGGGGGGAGAGGAGCCCCCCCAGGGTAGAAGGGCAGGTATGCTGTCTGAGGGGGGAGAGGAGCCCCCCCAGGGTAGAAGGGCAGGTATGCTGTCTGTCTGAGGGGGGAGAGGAGCCCCTCCAGGGTAGAAGGGCAGGTATGCTGTCTGTCTGAGGGGGGAGAGGAGCCCCTCCAGGGTAGAAGGGCAGGTGTGCTGTCTGAGGGGGGAGAGGAGCCCCTCCAGGGTAGAAGGGCAGGTATGCTGTCTGAGGGGGGAGAGGAGCCCCTCCAGGGTAGAAGGGCAGGTATGCTGTCTGAGGGGGGAGAGGAGCCCCTCCAGGGTAGAAGGGCAGGTATGCTGTCTGAGGGGGGAGAGGAGCCCCTCCAGGGTAGAAGGGCAGGTATGCTGTCTGAGGGGGGAGAGGAGCCCCTCCAGGGTAGAAGGGCAGGTATGCTGTCTGTCTGAGGGGGGAGAGGAGCCCCTCCAGGGTAGAAGGGCAGGTGTGCTGTCTGAGGGGGGAGAGGAGCCCCTCCAGGGTAGAAGGGCAGGTATGCTGTCTGTCTGAGGGGGGAGAGGAGCCCCTCCAGGGTAGAAGGGCAGGTATGCTGTCTGTCTGAGGGGGGAGAGGAGCCCCTCCAGGGTAGAAGGGCAGGTATGCTGTCTGTCTGAGGGGGGAGAGGAGCCCCTCCAGGGTAGAAAGGCAGGTATGCTGTCTGTGAGGGGGGAGAGGAGCCCCTCCAGGGTAGAAGGGCAGGTATGCTGTCTGTCTGAGGGGGGAGAGGAGCCCCTCCAGGGTAGAAGGGCAGGTATGCTGTCTGAGGGGGGAGAGGAGCCCCTCCAGGGTAGAAGGGCAGGTATGCTGTCTGAGGGGGGAGAGGAGCCCCTCCAGGGTAGAAGGGCAGGTATGCTGTCTGTCTGAGGGGGGAGAGGAGCCCCTCCAGGGTAGAAGGGCAGGTATGCTGTCTGTCTGAGGGGGGAGAGGAGCCCCTCCAGGGTAGAAGGGCAGGTATGCTGTCTGTCTGAGGGGGGAGAGGAGCCCCTCCAGGGTAGAAAGGCAGGTATGCTGTCTGTCTGAGGGGGGACAGCAGAGCAACAAGCCCCAGCAATGCTCAGCATGACCCTGGATCAGCGCTTAGCAGCCTATCTGTCGGTGGTTCTCTGTTGAACCAGGTGCTGTGGTAGTTATTGCATGAAGTGACACGCTGTAACGTGCAGGTGTGCCAAACCAGATCATTATTTATTCCCATTGTAACCAATGTCCCACTAAATAAAATGTTTTATTATTGTTATCTTGTTAATACTACTAGTCATTTAGCAGATAATATGATCTACCTATTTACCCTTTTTTTCCTTGTGGTAGGGTTTGTTTTGAAGTGGTTGTATGACTAGTCAATATCCTACACTCCCCATGGCTCAGGGTTCAGTATCATGGCTCAGGGTTCAGTACCCTACACTCCCCATGGCTCAGGGTTCAGTCTCCTACACTCCCCATGACTCAGGGTTCAGTATCATGGCTCAGGGTTGAGTATCCTACACTCCCCATGGCTCAGGGTTCAGTACCCTACACTCCCCATGACTCAGGGTTCAGTATCCTACACTCCCCATGGCTCAGGGTTCAGTATCCTACACTCCCCATGGCTCAGGGTTCAGGGTTCAGTACCCTACACTCCCCATGGCTCAGGGTTGAGTATCCTACACTCCCCATGGCTCAGGGTTCAGTATCATGGCTCAGGGTTCAGTATCCTACACTCCCCATGGCTCAGGGTTCAGTATCATGGCTCAGGGTTCAGTATCCTACACTCCCCATGACTCAGGGTTCAGTATCCTACACTCCCCATGACTCAGGGTTCAGTATCCTACACTCCCCATGACTCAGGGTTCAGTACCCTACACTCCCCATGGCTCAGGGTTCAGTATCCTACACTCCCCATGGCTCAGGGTTCAGTACCCTACACTCCCCATGGCTCAGGGTTCAGTACCCTACACCCCCCATGACTCAGGGTTCAGTATCCTACACTCCCCATGACTCAGGGTTCAGGGTTCAGTATCATGGCTCAGGGTTCAGTACCCTACACTCCCCATGACTCAGGGTTCAGTATCCTACACTCCCCATGACTCAGGGTTCAGGGTTCAGTATCATGGCTCAGGGTTGAGTATCCTACACTCCCCATGGCTCAGGGTTCAGTACCTAACACTCCCCATGACTCAGGGTTCAGTACCCTACACTCCCCATGGCTCAGGGTTCAGTATCCTACACTCCCCATGGCTCAGGGTTCAGTATCCTACACTCCCCATGGTTCAGGGTTCAGTATCCTACACACCCCATGGCTCAGGGTTCGCCACTGATAGTCCAACCTTTTTGGTTCTATGCCTGTGTGTTATTTTCATAACTTAGATATTTATAAATTGTCCCCAGGGACACCTTCCTATCTCCCTATGTTTTTTACATCTCAGTCTTTCATAGCAAATTTACAAAGTGTCCATGTTTAAACGTCCCTTGTAAATAAAGTGGATCTCTGGAGTCTTTCATCTTTTACTCAAGAGCAATTGTGATTTTTCCTGAACAGCAGCCCCCCCTGAACACTAGTCAACCACGGACATGGACGAGAAGGTGTTACTGAGCGCCGTGTCCAACAATTAAGGCTATTGACTGTTTCCCCCAATTCACCTCCTCTGGACTGTTCCTCATTTTAGGGCTGTTGCCACAATCATAAACTCACCCACCCCCAGACTCTTTGTTTGGCTTCTGTAACATTTTCATTTCTGTATCCTAATTTCAAGATCATTTATATGCTTCTCTTAGAATTCACCATTTAATTGTTTTTGGTTTTCATTTCTGTAATCACAAAACTGCAAAAAGAACCTCTTAATGGTTTAGTATAACTATGGGATATCAAGAGATGGCCAATGAGGGGTAGTTGTGGAAGTTGGACATGATGTGTTAGTAGCTGAGCAATTGCCACTCAAACACTTAGCATTGAGCTAACTGGAGGGATGAACTGTCCTTGGACAGCTGAGCGTCCTCTCAAATGAACCAGGTTCCATACAGACACAACTTTTATATGGACCAGTTCTCCTGGCATTAGTGATCAGATTCCTCACCGGCCAGTTTAGGCTATAGACAAGTGATGCATATACAATATGCATTTGGTAGCTAGAAGAAGCATTGTGTGTGTATGTGTGTGTTGAGTGGCTGAGCAGCGTGTGAATGTTTGTGTGAGGGTATTTTTGTGTGGGTGTATCGGTGCTTGCGTCAGTGTGCTGCCCTGTGCTGGGTGGTCTGTGTGCATGTGCATCAGTTAGAGCTCCTTCCTCACACTCATTTGTTCCGCATTGATTCCCCAAATTAGGTTGATGAGAGGCCCATCTATCAGGTGGCATATTAATTGGGTCATGCTGCATCCCATATGAAATCCAAACAATGGCTGCCCAACACTAAACCTCTCTCTGTGGGCCTGTTTCTCCTCTGAGAAAACTGAGGAACATGGTGACTGCTAGCTTGAGGGGGCAGGAAGCAGATTGACCGTGAGGCTAACTGCTAGCCTCACGGTCAATCTGCTTCCTGCCCCCTCATGTTTGCAGTCACCATGTTCCTCAGTTCACTCTGCACGACTCGTGGATGAGGACTCTTAGACGTTAAGAGTACTGCTTTTCAAATAAAGGTACGAGAGGTTGTTAGCTGGAGCTGTTAGCTAGAGCTGTTAGTTGGAGCTTAGTCAGTAAATGAATGACAAGAACTGGTGAATAAATCCCATAAGCTAAATAAATGATTTATTGTACAAAAGAAAAAGACAGAGCAAACAAACAACAAAAAAAGATAAAATAACAATTGAACAGTTACTCATATGCACAGCCATCAAACTACAAAGTTGGGGTGAATTGTATCTACACAACATGAACAGAGGAAGGAAGAGGGGGAAAGAGCAAAAACCGTAGAAGCGGAGAACCTGTCCAACATAAAAGGTCAACATTTGGGTATTTATTTACATAGAGATTTCTTTCTCTCATATATTTATATATATGAAAACACTCTCACACATACCAGTATACATACACAAAAAATTCAAGATGCAACTTTATCCACAGCATTAACCATAGTCTTAGTTAAGCCATAGTTCTGGGCACAGCTATCTTTCTTCTGTCAACACCTTTAGCTGTTTGCTTCAGTCACTCTTTTGAACTCAGCTGTCAATTACTCAACCTGAACCTGAGTGCGGGGGACCCTGTGGCTTTCATCTGCGTTTTTGGGTTTTCTTCTGGGTTACATGTTTGCACAGATTAACTCATGACAAAACCTAAATGTCAAATTTAAAAGCAAGGTTTCAGAATGCTAAAGTGAGGTAGACAAACTTTGAAATGCATTGTGTTTTTATCTTAATAAATAGAGACGATTGACCAGTTGAATTGTTTCCAACCACTGCCCCATACCACATTTTCTCCCTTTGAAATGTTCTAGCATATTCTTGCAATTACAAAAGTTACAGCACACAACATGTCGTCCTCTACTTTGGCTAGCGATCCCTGGATACTCCTCCCATTCTGATATGGGCACTTTCACTTCAAACCCACTGAAAGGCAACATGTCTGTGTAAGACAGTCAACACAAATCGCTCAAATTCAAAAGGACAAAGTCTCTGAATTGATAACAGGTTGATTGAAGTTGACGGGAGGGCCATTTCCAGTTAAAGCGTTCTATGTTCATTGATCCAGACACTTGTTACACACATGACTTATGGCCCAGTGGGCGAGGAGGTCTGGAAGCTGCTGGTATGTCCAGGTTCCTGGGTGGAGAGAAGAGGAGAGCGAGTGTGTGGACAGGCCCCCACTGGGAAAGCGTGATGGTAACAGAAGAAGTGATACTTTCTAGTTTCTCCAGAAGCTTGGCTAGTTCTTTTTTTCCTAAATTGTACAAGCTCTCTTGTGCTCGACAAGGTAAAACACAAACGACAACACTCCTCTCGCCATGAACGTCCCATAGTGCAAAATTTATTGTTGGTAAGGTTGAGTTCCCAGAAAGGATTTTTTTGTACCCCTTTTTAATATATACATATATCATTTATATATAATGTCAGAAGGCTCTTCCTTTATCCAACAGCATAGTGCTTTCGTTTACAACAAAGGGATATCTTCACTTTGACATCCAGGTGACAAGACAGACTTCACGCTTTCTAACCTACACTCTATGTTCAAGCACTTCCAATATTCACTGCATCTTGCCAACACAGCTGAGGTGGGGTTGAGGGGGGGTGGTGTGTGGGGAAATTATATCTAAATATATTGTTCTCTACACTAGAAATGGCATTCAGCTGTATTGTTTTTTCCATATGATCCATTAACAGGCTTCTCTTTATTTATCATGAGTAAGAAGTCAGTCAATCAACCTTTTAGATTTTTCTTCCAGTGTATGGATGCTTTTTCCACAACCATCCTAACATTGACTCACTGTAGCATCCGGGTGGTCACACATATGGTCCACACCTCACGGGGTTTGCTTGCATGACTGAAGGTGGGGGGCTGGAGGGAATAGTAAGGTGATAAATGGCCAGTGGACGGGCTGAAGGCTACTTGTGGCCCGGTAGGGGAGTCCTTTAGGGGACAGACTGTCAGCATACTGGAAAATATAATGCAGTTTAATTGTTGAAGCAGTGTTTATATTCCTCTGAGATAATGAAATACTGCATTTAGAACTGTTTTTATGTGCTGGTGTTCCCTGGTATCACACTGAGCTCACTAAACACGCTGCAGTTTGGCACTTACATAAGACACTGAACTGAAGTTTCAATTGGCAAACTTGCACGGTGGTTATATTCTTCATTTTGCTATGTATTTGTAATGACTATTGTGAAGAGTCGGATTACTGGCATGAAAACATCATGATTTTGCTGACCCATAACATGTCCCATAACATGACCCATAACATGTTTAATGCAACCGTGCATCCAGTTCTCTGTTCAGAGCTTTTAGCGAAGGGCAAAGAATATCTTGGTGACAGTTACAGTGAGAAAATAATGTTCTAACGTTATAGTGTTGCTGTTAAACCCTAGTCAACCATGAAAATAGTCTGAATTCTTTATTAGAATAAGGAGCAGTTCACTTCTCATTAATTCTAGAATATCTGACCCAAATGTTATACTGTACTGAATGTCTTCCAGACTCAAGAGTGCTATTCTGATGAAATGTTTTGTCTAACATTAGTACACACTTCATACCGAGTCTTCTGTTTGCTACTGCAGTAAAATCAGAGAACTATGTGTATCAGCAAACCCTTCCTGTTTGCAGGTAAAGATCGTGAAATAACCTTTCTTTCATTCTTTTCTTCTTGTTCTTTTTGTGTTTTACAAGATCGCGTGTAAAAGAAGATCAAAGTAACTGTGAAAGGGTTCTTGGATGCTGAAGAATGTGACACCGGGGTGCGAGCTACATCTAGAGAGGGTGCTGGATCTCCTCAGCGCTAGATTTCTATTACACACATTTTCTACACAATATTTGGGACGCGACTCTAATAGTATTTGTCATTGAGTGATGAACTGTTTTGTTTGTGAAATATAAGTTTGTTCAGTGATACGTTGCATTAGTACTGATCCTTCCTGATAGCCTGCCCTCTGTTTTCACTGACTGAAACATCTCGGTTGTGGATCAAATCCAGATTCCATCAATAAGAGTATAAGCTGAATAAAGCATTTTGAACAGATACAATTGTTTAATCCCTCACCTCAGGACTGAATTTGTTTAAAAAAATAAAATAAAAAAATAAAAGAACAACAATATAGTGTAAATGCTCTGGAGCTTATCTCCCTCCCCCCGGCCCCCACCCGCCTCCAGGGCCCCCACCCGCCTCCAGGGCCCCAACGTCATCGTTTCAAAGAACCTGATAGATATTCTCTTTAGAACCGGAATTTTTTTTTTCTTTTTTTTTTTTTTTTTTTTAGAAAAACAACCACAAAACTAACAAACACCTAGAACATAGTTTTGTCTCATTTATCATCATTTCCTCAAGCAGCTCCACAGACGCTCCCCCTTTATAATTCTGAATATGTTTTCCTACCGCTCGGCCTCAGTCTTCTGTCATTCATACTTCATTTTTACCTTTGTACATTTTGACTAAACTGAAACACGGAGAGAGTGGAGGGGCAGTGGGGTGTTTAGTGGCAGAGTGAGGGGGGCGGGGGGTTGAGAGAGCGGTGTCGGGGGGAGAGCTCTGTCTGGGTTCTGGGTGGTATGATGCAGTGTTGGGTGTGCACAAGTACGCATGACTCCCCCTACAGCCTAAGAGCATCCACACCTGTCCACCACCATGCCCGGGATCTTGCCATGGATGATCTGCTGCTTGTCGTTGAAGTAGAGCATGTTTATAGGGGACATCTTGGTGGGGGTGCAGCAGGGCCCGGCAGAGCCGCGGGGGTTGGCGTGCTGCACCAGGTGGGTGTGCGGGTACTTCTGCATGAACATGTACTCGCACTGGCCCGAGCAGTAGTTGGCCTTGTAGCGCTTGGGCGCGATGATCCAGTCCCAGCCGAACGCCTCGAAGTCCACGGTCAGCGGGTAGCGGCAGCAGCGGGACTCGGTGGAGTGTTCGTCGCAGTCCAGACCCAGGTTCCGCCGGGAACGCTTGGTCGTCTCCAGAACCTTCACCTCCAGGAACGGCTGCTGGAGTCAGGGGGGAGGAAGAGAGGAGGGGAGGATAGAAGGAGAGGAGAGGGGAGGAGGAGAGAGGAGGTGGTTAAGAGGGGACACAAACCCAGAGGCAGGTGAAGCTACTAGGAGACGCCAAGGACACTGAGGACTGTTAGCATTGTTTGAGTAGGAACTAGTATTGACACATACTCATAGTACCAGATGACTTGTGAGGCTATCAGTTCATGCAAAGCTGACTATTCTTAACATCAACGGTACGGCCAACATATCCATCTATATGCTTAGCTTGAACTCTGACCTTTGAGGTCACCTGCAGGGCACCATAACCTTGACCCTTGGGGTAGAGCTGGAGCAGCAAATATTTTAGTCCAGTGTGTTTATTTTACAAAGCCTCCATCTCTCCACAGAGAGTCCAGCTGGACTTCAGCACTGTTTTCTGTGACGCTTTCAACAGAAGAAATAAGCTGAGAGGCCTGGAGGGTCGGAGCGCGTCAGCCTGGAGGATCGGGGGGGGGGGAGTGTGCCTCCATCTTAGCTTGTTGTGTATTGTTTTATTTTTGACTCTGTGGCTCTGATCTTTTCTTCCTTCTCCTTAAGAAAAACAAAGCTTTCGCCACAAGGACTCGCTGGCCAAGAAACCAGAGTTGACCCCTGCGCCATGTTGTGAAGGACTGACCCCAGTGACCTTGTGGTAAGCACCAGAAATACCTCACTGGGAGCAATGGCCTACTTAACGCTGTTATATCATCCCTCTCCTCCAATACAGTCATGACTATTGAAGTCTGGGCTGTAACAGGGAAGTAAACCCTGGGCTGTGAGATGAATCACATGATCTCTCTCCACCATAGAGAAACAGCGTGTGAGATCACGTGATCAGGGTCACGAAGCCAGGCTGGTGGGTATCAGTGGATATGTGCTATTTAAGGGCAATAAAGTGCTTTATATATAAAAGGTGGGGGGCTACAACTGTAGTCACCTCAGAGAAAAGGCTTTCATCTTTTAAAAACTGTCTTCAGTTTGGTGAGTAAGTAAATAATCGATTCTGAAGACACAGTACAGAAGACCAAGTGAGAAAAGTCTAGCTCAGTGAGTGGTCCCTTGCAGGGCAGTATACGGGGGTATAGCCCCCAATAGTATACCCACCTGGACCAGGGCTAAATGCACTGCAAACTTGCTGATTTGCACAATGTTGCCAAACATGTTGTTATGTTACAGTAAATTGGATCCTCTGTTCTCTCCAGCCTATCAGGGTAGAGGTCAGAGGTCAGCTCTCAGTTCAAGTGGAGGAAATTCCAAATCAATATTTTCATTTTATTTCATTTATTTATTAGGTTCTTGAATAGAAACACCTCTTCACTTCCTTGACTAGTTTAAGTGTACTTGGTGTATTAGTTTAAGTGTACTTGGTGCACTAGTTTAAGTGTACTTGGTGCCAGTTCTAAGCCTGCTGCACCCAGGGGGCAGGTCTGAGGGTCCTTACCAGCCCCTCCTCTCCCGGCCTCAGCGAGGTCACCGCCAGGTCGTTGCCGCTCTCGTCGAAGGCGTTGATGTCGATTCCCCAGTTGGTGTGGGGCTGCTTGAACCAGTTCTGCAGCACATGCTTGAAGTCGATGCTCTGCCAGTGGCCGGCCCGGGAGTTCAGCTCGATCTTCAGGGAGCGGATGCGGATGTGCCGGCTCCCCTGGTCGGTGACGGGCTTGAGCCGGAGGATCTGCAGGTAGACGGTGGAGGTGTGCTGCAGCGGCCGCAGGTACACCCACAGCTGGGCCTTCAGGACCTTGGTGAACATGAGCTTGGGGCTGAACTTGAAGAAGCAGCAGCTGGGTTTCCCGTCCACCTGGACCAGCGGTTCCGCTGCGGACGAGAGCAGAGAACATCCACACACTCA
Organism: Borostomias antarcticus; assembly: GCF_949987555.1. Lineage (NCBI taxonomy): Eukaryota > Metazoa > Chordata > Actinopteri > Stomiiformes > Stomiidae > Borostomias > Borostomias antarcticus. Next base: position 1,422,070 of record NC_140240.1, on the reverse strand, counting down.
GAAACATTTTCCACATGCTCAGAAACATGTTTTAAACATCAGCAACAGAGCAAGTGGAAGTAATATGGAATATAATGAACAGGCACTGATTTGATCGATTCATTGGTAAAGTGTAACTGTAAGCTATTTGCAAGCTTTGAACCCAGGTGGAGAAATACCTTGTATTACTATCCTATCCTTTTAGCAAAAATTAAGTGCCTCCACAAGGGACAAGTGGACTATTTGGAAACCAGCAACTGACCAATATCAATTTTGGTAGGAGCCTTGCTCTCTAAATCCAAGAGCTGGAATGAGATTAAACCAGTAAGTGACTTATGGAGCGGAGAGATCTGGCCCAGCTGTCACCAATCACAGGAGAGAGCCAGGGAGGGGCGGGGCTACAGAGACGCCTAAACCTCGCATTCACATTTTTAAAATACGTCCTTTAAGTAATACCTACCTTATACGACTGAAGCTACACAAAGCATTGTGTCCCAATACACTTACTAGTTCGTAGTGTCGACAACCAGCTGCAGAATGAATCAGTGTGTTCCTATTTTCCGTCTATTATTCTATTGTGTTCTACTTACATCACGTTAACCCCACCTACAAACCCAGCTGGCCTCTGGGATAAAAACTGAACTGAACTGAACCCGGTCCAATAATGTCCGAATACAATCAGAGACTTAATCAACAGACAGAGAGGATGTAAGGATTCATATCGTAGTTCAGGAACAAGGGATCTGCAGCCTGCGGTCCACACAGCCAGATGGTTGCCATAGATTAGGCCCACTTCCCAGTGACCCATTGTAGAGTTAGCCCCAGCGTCTACCTAACTAACATTAATAGAGATGCTTTGGTTTTTATTGGGCTGTTTCTATCCACAGTTTAACCTTAAACAATGACAACACATGGTTAACAGAGTAGTATCGTCACGTAAGGAGATCCTGGGAATCGGTCTGGTGTCCATTAATTCATGTCCTAGTCCTCAGTCCTCTCTCATCTCTCTGGTGTGGACCACATATGTCAAATCTGCACACGGGCTCATTTGCATAGAGGTCCAATCTGACATAATGACATCCATTTCTATGGAAAGCACTCTGTATGCTGTCTGTATTTATCAGCAGGTCTAGCAGACCTCTCTTTTTAATGACGTGACAGCATGTGAACCAAGTCACCCACGATAGATGGAATATTTAAGAAGAACACTGGTGCATGTCAATGAAGCATTAAAGCGCCTTATATGTTATGCAAGCAAATAATCCACCCATGTTCCCCAAGTCTTATGAAAGTATAATCAGCATCATAAAATGTCTACTCGAGTTGCAAGCAGGTCTGTGAATGGTCTACATCTATCTATCAATCTATCTATCTATCTATCTATCTATCTATCTATCTATCTATCTATCTATCTATCTATCTATCTATCTATCTATCTATCTGTATATTTGTCCAAATAAAGATGTGTTTTCAGTCACTTCTCTCTGTTGTTGTGTTGTTGTTATTGTTGTTGTTGTAAATAAAGAGGTGTTTTCAGTCTTTCTCTCTGTTGTGTTGTTGCTGTTTTATTTCTGTAGGGACCTGTCAATCATTGCCAAATCTGAGGTTGCTCAGGCAACCTGCAAAGGCTTCCTGGGTCAAAAGGTCATTTTGGCACCTCAGCCTAGTTAAGAAATGGGGTCAGGGGTCAAAACCGTCAGCCTTTTACATCCCTGGGGTGCTAGGGAAGGGCAGTCCTAATAGCCAGATTGAGTTTGAAGGTCAAGGTCGGCCCTATGGCGATGGTAATATACAGTACAGCCTTTTCAGCTACTCGTGCAGGAAATCATTCGACGTTTCAGAGAAATTACAACTCAACTTATTCAGTTGTGTTGTGGTGTTGTGTTTTGGGCGGGGTTTCAGCAGCCAATGGTGAATTGTTTACTAGACTGACTGGAGGAGAACACAGCACAACACTGTTGTTTTTTCCCTCTTACACTGAACAAGTGTTGTAATTGAATTACGGGCATGCATAGAGGGATATGAATTCAATGAGGAACAGATAGAAAATCCATTAGAAGGGTCCAGAGGAACACTGGATCAGGGCCAAACGCAGCACAGACCTGGTCATCAGCCTGTGTTTCCAAAGCCAGTCATTAGTGAGTGTAAATTATACAGTGTCTCACGCTGGACAAACAATATGTCAATGTTCCTTCTGGTGGGTTCCTGGGCTCCCAGCAATTAACGCCGGTGGCGTTGTTGTGTTTGCTCATCAGCACCAACCCGGGAATTAATGATTCTGCAGTTTACTCTGAGTTTAGTTGGGATTACTATTTGTTGTTAAATTCCCACTAGAGGTTTTGAACATGGAGACACTTACAAAGACTGGGACACAAACATCCAGCAGCACCCGGTTAGGTAACACCACAATTCAACGTCAGGCTAATTTGAAACTGCAGAATGTTATTTGCTTTTACGGTTCAACCTCTCTCTGGGAGAAGCGGAGAGAGGGACCCCGCGGTAGAGCCGGTAATCTGAGATGCGGGGTCTAACCGTCATGATCCATTTAGTGCTACCCTTATTAGACACACATGCACAACATATGAGCTACATCAACTACACAATGAGAGCATTGATGGGTAAAAATCAATTTGTGTCTTTATAGAGCCTCGATGTGAATAAAGCGTGGAGGCGAGCTCGCATACCTGCAGCCTAATTACAGCGCATACCCTGGCAGGACTTTCCACTCGTATTAAATGAGCTGCGCTTGTAAAGATCAATCAAAAACCAATGGGATATTTAAACCCCAACCTGAAATAGCTGCGTCGCTGTTGCCAGGAAATATGACTGATGAATGGAGTTAAGCATGTTCCTGCCCGTGGGGTGCAGTAACATTTATGTGACTTCATTTCCTGTACCCAAAGCTTTATTATAACAGAATTATTCCCTTATTCCCTCCTGTTCTCTCAACCTGGGGGCACAAGCACAGGTTTTGGATATA
>NC_140240.1:1376611-1416611 GCF_949987555.1 Borostomias antarcticus | reverse complement strand
TATTAAAGCCAGCTAATCTTAGGCTCCTGTACTACTACAACAATAATATAGAATCTATGACTATATCTCATGAGCACATGTGTCCTGGGAGCCTGCAGGCGTGCTGCGCTGATACAGCGCTAACGTATATTCACACTGACACGTCTGCTGCACCAAAATCCATGAATCATCGGATGACAAGGCATTTACAGTTCCGACAGTGAACGTGTAAGGTAAACTTAGTCAGCAGGATGGGCGCAGCGCAGGGAGAGACAGGCACCCACAATGCACTGTTCTAGTTTGTGTCCTCTGACCTTTTTTTGATTTCCCCATAAATATCTATTTCTCACTCTCTCTATCACCCCCCACCCCCCCCACCCCCCCCCGTCACCAGCAGCTCTCCCTCTCCGCCACGTCACTAACTACCTAAAAGACATGAGGTGTTGATGGAGGCTCTCCATGCCTCCTGTCTTTGGGTGACGGTGACTTTGGCCTCACAGCCCCCCCCACCCCCCCCCCAGTAAAGCCCCCCACCCTCCCCCAGTAAAGGCTTCGGACAAAGTTAGTGTGATACAGCCTGGTCAACCAAAGTTCACCCCATGCCCTCCTCTCCAATCCTGTTTTCACCCCATGTCCTCCGCTAAAACCCTCTATATCCTGTATCCATTCCATTCACTCAACAGATGTCCATACGATGTGGGAGTATCTGTTTTCTTATTTAAACTCAGTCATGCTCTGCTGCCCCCCCCCCCTCCGCCTTCCCCCCTCAACACTGTACAGAAACACAACTTGGCTTTTGGCCCCAAAGAACATTTGGACATTTGGACAATGTGCCTCCCATAACGAGCTTCCTGAGTTGATCTCTGCATGCCGCACGGAAATGCAACCACAGGCGATGAATACAGTAAAGCGCCCCTCTCATGGCCACTTAAAAGAGGCTAATTAAATTTTCATGTGGATACTCATGCAGCATCTTTCCGGCGTGGCAGCGTCCTGGTGGGATCACGCTTTATGTCCACGCTGCATTTCCTCTGCTTAGATGCCTTAATTTAGGATTAATGGACCCTTCCATAAACGTCTCCAAAGCCCTCCCCAGAACAGTGCTCACACGCCCACACCCCCATCAACTCATCCGTCAGTAATAATCCCCTCAATGATCTCCATTTTATCTGTTCTCTCCTCTCCACTCCCCTCCTCTCCCCACGAGTTCCAACACACAGTTTAATTACTGGTGTGAAGTAATTATTCCCTTTATTAGTGAGACGTAACATCTGTTTCAGGTCTTTTTAAGTGTACCTATAAAATCACTCCATGATTTCTGTCCCTTAAGGATAGGACTGGGCTGCTTGTTGCTCCCTGTGGACACGTCCCTCCCCCCCCCCCCCCCCCCCCCCCATTTTCTTCACCCCTGCCTATCCTTCCCTCTGTCCACACAGTACAGTAGTATGTTAGTACGGTTCATGTTAGTATGGTAGCATTAGAGTATGGTAGCATTATAATATGCCAGTATGGTAATATGGTAGCATTGCAGCATGGTAGCATTATAGTATGGTAGTATGGTAGCATTATAATATGCCAGTATGGTAATATGGTAGCATTGCAGCATGGTAGCATTATAGTATGGTAGTATGGTAGCATTATAGTATGGTAGTATGGTAGCATTACAGTATGGTAGTGTGGTAAAATGGTAGTATATTAGAATGGTAGCATTATAGTATGGTAATATTGCAGTATGGTAGCATTATAGTATGGCAGTATATGGTTAGTATAGTAGTATTATAGTATGGTAGTATGTGTAGTATGGCAGTATGCGTAGAATAGTAATATGGCAGTATGGCAATATGATAGTATGTTAGTATTGTAATATGGTAGTATGCATAGCATGTGGAGTATGGTAGCATGGTAATATAGTAGTATGGGTAGTAGGGTATTATGGTAGTATGTTAGTATGGCAGTATAGTAATATGGTAGTATGTAGTAGTATGGTAATATGGTATGGTGGTAATATGGTATGGTGGTAATATGGTAGTATGGTATTATGGTAGTATGTGTAGTATGATAGTATGGTAATATGGTATTATGGTGATGGCAGTCTGGTAGTAGGGTAGTATGGTAATGACATTATGGTAGTATGGTAGAATGGTAATGGTAGTATGGTAATGGTAGTATGATAATAAGATAGTATGGTATTGTTAGTATGGTAATATGGTAGTATGATAATGGCAGTATGGTAATATGACAGTATGGTTATAGTAGTATTGTAGTATAGTAATATGGTAGTATGGTAATGGTAGTATGGTAGTATGGTAAATGGTAGTATAGTAATATGGTAGTATGGTATTAGTAGTATGGTAATATGGTAGTACGTGTAGTGGTATGGTAGTATGGTAGTGTGATAATGGTAGTATGGTAATATGGTAGTATGGTAATGGTAGTATGGTAGTACGATAATATGGTAGTATGGTAGTATGGTAATGGTAGTGTGGTAGTACGATAATATGGTAGTATGGTAGTATGGTAATGGTAGTATGGTAGTAGGATAATATGGTAGTATGGTAGTATGGTAATGGTAGTATGGTAGTACGTGTAGTGGTATGGTAGTATGGTAGTGTGGTAATGGTAGTAGGGTAGTACCATAATATGGTAGTATGGTAGTATGGTAATGGTAGTATGGCAGTATGGACCACTGATGGATCATAGCCTTCCCAAATGCCTTTTATGGCACTGAGCACCGTGCCAGCTCACTACAGGGTACACACATGACTCTGACAGCACAGATGGTCGTTACAATAGTGATATTTTAATGAACCCAGGGAAACACAAAATGTCCTGTCGTGTTCTGTGATTTCTCTGCAGCTTTTAAAGTTTAATGTAGTGTAAAATGTCGTGCCCGCCCTATGCTATTCCATGCTGTGTGTTGTGTGTCGGTTTCCAGAGTCTTGTGTTTGTGTGTCTTTATGGGGATTTATTCCTTGTCCTAAGGCAAGAATTCTCAACTTTCTGGTGGAAGGTTAGTGTGTCTGGGAGAGAGGAGCGTGGGAACAGGGATCGGAGGGTGGAGGGAGTGAGATTCCTGAACGTCCTGGCGAAATTTTGTCCCCCATATTAATAGACTTTGGTCCCTTTGAAATTTTATTAGCCATAAAGTTGACAGCATGTTGTGCTATTTCAACAGCCCTGCCAGTTTCTTACCTTTTTATTTCTTTTTAAACAGACCAGCAGTGACACAGCGTCCAAACAAGTCACCACAGTCTATCTGTCCCTCAGCTGGTCCCTAAACGCAACTGAGCAAGAGTGAGAACAGGTGTCCCTCTCAAACATAGCTTTCCATGGAATGAATAAATATATAAAAACCTCACCTAGTCATCGACTTCCCGCAAACACAGCCCGGTGGACTGAAGACAGTCCGTCTTCTGCCGGCCTGTCCTTTTAGCGCTCTGCCTCTTAATGTTTATGGTTCCTGCACCTTCAGGAAATGACCCTTTTATAGGGTCAACACTATAAAAGACTTGTGTTTTTTGGGGTGGGAGTGGTTGGTTGGTGGGTGTGTGTGTGTGTGTGTGTGTGTGTGTGTGTGTGTGTGTGTGTGTGTGATGGGGGTAATGCTGTTCAAGCTACTACCGGTTCTTCTTTGCTGGCAAAGAAAGAGAGCCGATGAGGTTAATAGGCTCCTCGTCCAATATATCACATAGCTGTGAACTCTGTGACCCTTTTTGTCAATAGGGGGACTTTTTAGGGGGACTTTGTGTGTGTGTGTGTGTGTGTGTGTGTGTGTGTGTGTGTGTGTGTGTGTGTGTGTGTGTGTGTGTGTGTGCGTGTGTGTGTGTGCGTGCGACGTGTGTCCATGTGTATATGCCCATGAATATGTGAGTGTGCGTGCAAGCATGGATTTATGTGTAGTGTTACAAGACAACAAAAATGCCACCTAGCTACTTATATTTATATTGCACCAATCAGAATCTAGGCAGTAGTGGGTCTAATCGTTTTGGGAATGCATCCATTTGCAAATGAAGCAAATACTGTATGTGGTATTTCATAATAAAAAATAACCCAAAAGGTACTGCCTTTTGAAATGTAGAGTATAATGCCTTTGGAATGAAAATGGCAATTAGTGCCGAAATCAGTAGGCCAGTGAGTATATAACAGAGTTGAGGATTATAGATGGATTGGAAGTAGTATAATTCATGTCTTCTCATCGTTCTGTTATGTCACATATGTTCTGCTCCTTCCCATCATTGGTGCAATGGGGTTCGTAGGGAGGGGGGGGGGGGGGGGTTATGAGGCAGGGTGTGGGATTACGAGGGAGGGTGTGGGATTATGACGGAGGGTTTGGGATTATGAAGGAGGGTTTGCGATTAGAGGAAGGATTTGGGATTATGGGGGAGGGTGTGTGATTATGAGGGAGGGGTTTGGGATTATGGGGGAGGGTGTGGGATTATTAGGGAGGGTGTGGGATTATGAGGGAGGGGTTTGGGATTATTAGGGAGGGTGTGGGATTATGAGGCAGGGTTTGGGATTATGAGGCAGGGTTTGGGATTATGAGGGAGGGTGTGGGATTATGAGGGAGGGTGTGGGATTATTAGGGAGGGTTTGGGATTATGATGGAAGGTGTGGGAGGGAGGTCAGGTGAGAGAGTGCTGAGCTCTGAGGAACGTCTTGGCACGCAGGACACAGAGCAGCACATGCTCCTAGTGAAGTATCATATATTCATGATATAAATTAACTTTGATGATGCTCCTCCATTGAAGTTTGTAATAAACTAATTGAATTGAATTCATCTTCAAACCCCAGGTAGTTTGTTGCGTGGTTCTGGTTTTGATCCTTCCAGCATGGTGATCTCTCACAGCTCACCACTGAACCAGATGGTTGACCGCAGGTGTTGGACATAAGTGGTCAAATTGCAATAAGATGGGCCAATTACTCAGACCATCCAGGGACAGGGAGGGTGACAAATTACCAACAAACCTTTTCCAAATGTACGCAGTTGTGTTCTCTGTGTGTGTGTGTGTGTGTGTGTGTGTGTGTGTGTGTGTGTGTGTGTGTGTGTGTGTGTGTGTGTGTGTGTGTGTGCGTGCATGTGTGCGCGCGCTTGTGTGTGTGTGTGTGTGTGTGTGTGTCAGAAAGAGAGAGAAGGGGGCTGATGGGAGAGGAAGGTCTGATCTCAATACCAAGGGCTGGTGACAAATGAGGGCCCATTGGGGTCAAAACATCACCCCACCTCCGCCCAGGCAGACCATGCACTAAACACACACACACTCACACACACACACACACACACACACACACACACACACGTTTGTCGGATTCAGCATACGTGCAAAAATAGACAGCTTTCTGTAATAATACACACATACCCAAAGTGTACAATGATTCACAACGCTGCAGCACAAACCAGCAGCTACACAGAATCACCGCGCCGCCCTGCCTCTCTCGCTGATTCAACGGGCACGGCGCCGGTATCCTCGCAACACACTGTACGGAGCAGGAGAATGCTACAGTAAGGAAAGTGCCGCACTGTGATATAAATAGCCCCACTTTTCCATGAAATTTCATAGTAATTAGAGACCAGGAAGCATGGACCCTGTCAACCCCCACTGCAGCACCCACGTACCTGGAGTGAATACTAAGAAGTGCCTGGCGCCGGCCCAGTTCAGCGCGTACCGTGTGAACCCGCACGGCCCATCAAAGGCAGCGCGCACGCCCGTGAGAGGGTGATCGGGTTCGAGGTGCGCGGGGAATAGTGTTTGAAGTCCTCCCTCCTCTATCTGAGTCTTTTAATCTAGCAGGAGAACGAGACGCCACGGGCGAGAGAGAGATGCAGTCCTCCTCTCTTCCGCGAGCACCAGAGGAGAGAGGGGAGAAGAAAGAGAGTTCAGAGGGAGAGAGTGGGAGGTGGGCAGAGAGAGGCACGGAGAGACCGCAGATAAATGATGAAGATGGCAGGTGGGAGAGACGTAAAGTGTGAAAGAGGACAAAATGGAGAGAGAGGACGCTGAAGCTTGCGCTGCTCCGCGGCATACAGAACATACAGAACATACAGAACACACAGAACATACAGAACATACAGAACATACAGAACACACAGAACATACAGAACATACAGAACATACAGAACATACAGAACACACAGAACATACAGAACATACAGAACATGGATTTCCTGCACCAGTAGCAGAGCACTTCAGAACAAACATTAACTCCCTCTCCTGACGTTTATGAGTAAAGGAGATATCTTACAGACCTACTAATAGTCATGGCCAACAACTCCAATAAACACTAAGTAATGTATCCCTGCTCCTGCCTAAGAGACGTCTCTCTGCGTTCTCTCTCTCTCTCTCTCTCTCTCTGCTCCTGCCTAGGGAACGTCTCTGCGTTCTCTCTCTCTCTCTCTCTCTGCTCCTGCCTAGGGAACGTCTCTCTGCGTTCTCTCTCTCTCTCTCTCTCTCTCTCTCTCTCTGCTCCTGCCTAGGGAACGTCTCTCTGCGTTCTCTCTCTCTCTCTCTCTCTCTCCCTGCTCCTGCCTAGGGAACGTCTCTCTGCGTTCTCTCTCTCTCTCTCTCTGCTCCTGTCTAGGGAACGTCTCTCTGCGTTCTCTCTCTCTCTCTCTCTCTCTCTCTCTCTCTCTCTCTCTCTCTCTCTGCTCCTGCCTAGGGAACGTCTCTCTGCGTTCTCTCTCTCTCTCTCTCTCTCTGCTCCTGCCTAGGGAACGTCTCTCTGCGTTCTCTCTCTCTCTCTCTCTCTCTCTCTCTCTCCCTGCTCCTGCCTAGGGAACGTCTCTCTGCGTTCTCTCTCTCTCTCTCTCTCTCTCTCTCTCTCTCCAGACCCATGTCATACTGGTGCAGATGCAGATGCTGCTCCAAGGCTGATCACTTGTTCGCTAACGGACAGAAGCAGCTGTGTGGTATCCGGCCCGGAGGACAGGCTCTCACGCGAGCAGAGACAGGTTCAACACGTCTGTGAGCGCCGGGCGACAGGGGACAGCCCAGGACGGAACATACTGGAACCCTCCAACACAGCTGTGGAACCCTCCAACACAGCTGTGGAACCCTCCAACACAAGAGACATTATGCAGGCCTCGCCTGAGAAAAAAAACACTGCAGTGTGTCCCACTCTCCGAACATATATGCAGAGAGGGGGGGGAGAGGGAGGGATGAGAGAGGGAGAGAGACAGCAAGCGAGAGAGAACAGAAAAGGAGGAAGGGAGAGCAGATATGACCTCAACAGGCAGAGACAGCTGAACACGCTAAGCCTGGAAGAGAGACTGCATGGGCCATTCTGCAAAGATGCCAGCTAAAGGCTAACGTACATTAGTTCATGAAGTAGGAGTGTTACTGAAGGCAGCATATTCAAAACAAAGTAACTGACCATCAGACAATGACTGACAGAAACATTGTCCATGGACCCATGTTCACAGAGCTTCAAGTGTTCAGTTTAAGTTAGCATTGAGGCCCGTGCTATTCAAAATGTCCTGGGTCTGAAGCTTTACTTGTTCTACTGTCAAATTCCCACAATTCTCATTCCAACACTGAAGCACATTAAAACTGACAGCCCTCAAAACATGGGGACCACTTTCTTCTGCAACAGCATCGCTCATCAGAGGTCTCCCATTGGCCAGGGCAATGCCTCTGTTATAGACGACCACGGATAGAACTTGTATAAGAAGGTTGTCAATGGCAACGGACCCAGATTTCCATGGGTCATGGTTAATTTGGCATCAGATATGACTCATTCAAGAAGTGCATGTGCTTGCATTTATGGGGCATCTGTGTGAGCTGGTGTCACTGAGCAGCCCTGCAGGGTGGATGATAGATGGAATAAATCACAGCTATAGTACAGACCGCTCGTTTCAACTGGCACCCTGCCCCTTTATGGATGGGATAGGGACATCAAACTGCTCGTGTGTAGGATACATGGCCTTAGATGACGGTTTATAGTTATACAGGAGGCGTAAGCTTAAAGTCATAAGTAGCCTAACTTTACAAGATACATTTGTATCATTGATAGAAGTTTGAACAGCAGGAAATATCAAGGATTCTGCTTTTAATTGCGCATTTAAACCTAATGAATATAAAAGGGTAAATAAAAGTAGACCTAACTGATCTTGGTTTGTGGGAAGCTACGAATAGACAAACAGCACAGGCACTCATTTATCTTGACCATAATGGTCAATTGTAAGATGGTCGTGGCTCAACCAACGTGTTTCACGCTCAAGCGGCAGTTAAACCGGTGAAGTTCATTATGGGGTAGGAGTGCGCAAGACTTGTGACAGTCAAGCGAGAGGTTAGTTTAGGGAACACAGACCGATCTTTGTTCACTCATGAAAAAACGGATTATTTGCACGGCTTTTCGTTCGCCTTGTGCAGAATATATTATGTGTGTAAATGTTGTTGAACCCCGGCGATTCGCAGCGAAAAGGTCACACACTCCCCTCGACCCCAACTGTTTCCCTGGCTTTGTGTTCTCGGAGGGAAAAAAAGCGAGCTGTGCCTATAAACTTCGCATTTAAAAGGCAAGTGCGGTCGAGGGGGACCGCTGCATGGGGACAACAATGGCAGCTTTTTTGGACACACTTTTTCTCAGTGCTATGAACAGCAGGGAATCCGGTAGGGCCCTCCTATAAAGGACCGACAGGGCACAGCTGCCAGGGCTCAACTATCATTTTAGAGTAGGCTATTGGGTTTTTTCTTAATTGTAAGTTTTGTCCAGTTTTGCCTAGGCTTATATTCCACGCGTTTGTTACATTGACTTGCCATTCGTCTACTTAAACCGCATGTATATGGTTTGCCAAAATGTTATGCACGCAAATGTAGACTAATGCCAGGGAATGGCCTGATGTCACGGGCTCGGTGCTGTGCGTCTGCTTCCCAAATGCTCCATTATCATTATTGATTTATGCACACGGACATCGGCATATCATGCAGGGATGTCATGTGGCCATAGATCGTATCTGGAAGAGGAATATTGTGACAGGAATGAGAATTAGACCAGGCGCGTGTCCAGAGACGCACCAGGCTCAGCGCGCGTCAGTTCTTGCAAAGTGGACAGTACGGAAACAAAAAAACAAAATAAAAGTATGTATAGGCCTATAGATCTTGTGGGCTATATGCTATTCTAGGCGATGGTCAAATCAGGCTAAATAAAATAAACCGACTTTTGAGAAATATTAGCCTACTAATAGGCCTTCTAATAGGTGGCCTAGCCTACTAATGATTATAATGATAGGCCTGGGAATGAGGTTATGGAATTTAGCCTACTTCAGAGTAAATTTATATTTTTTAGCTGTCTTAGAGTGACAAGGCACTGAATTGGTTTATTGATTTGTCAAGTTCACTGTTCACACAGTTCACTGTTCATATAGAGTATTTTGACAGCTGATCCTGCGTCATTAGTCCAATCTGAGGGATCCGGAACTTGACTGTCAAATCTGCAAAATGGGATCTTAACTCTCCAAGTACTGACGTTCAAAACCCCAGGCTGTCACCCGGTCCACGACACTAGCCTATACATCCTCCACTCGGTTAAAGTCACTATCTCGATGGCAACGAGTTGCTGCTTACCCAACTCCCAGTCCGTGTAAATTCAACAGTTCTGAACAAGGTAAGTTGTGTTACTCACGCTCCGAGGCCATGGTGATGACCGACTCGGTGGTGGCGTGGTACTCGTCCTCCTCCATGAACTCGTCCTGCGAGGACGCGTCCCCCTGGAAGTCATGATGGTCCAGGAGCTGCTGCAGAGGAGGCGCCTTGGGCAGCAGCTGGTTCACCACCTCCCGGCTAATATTAGGAGCCTGTTTGAGTCGCAGCTTGCTCAGGATCTGAGATTTGATGGTCTCCAGCCTCAGGACTTTACTCTGCTCTCGCCAAACACACGCAGAGCATTCGTGGGATCCCGCTTCCTCGTCCAGCAGCGACAGACCGTCCGTGGGCATCTCGCTGGTCGGCGGCGCAAAGAGGTCAGGCTCGTCACTCCCGGACAGTCCCAGACAGATCAGCACCATCAGACACAGTAAAAAGTTATACCTCGGCATGACGGTGCACTGGTCAGGCAACACAACTTTCTGCACAGATTATCCCGTTCTCTGTCCCTCTCTGAAATGTTAGTCGCAACCTGTTTTACCTTACCAAGGTAGGCTACCAATGATGAGCAATTACTTAAATAGGGTCGCCCTTTCCACCGATTTTATAGGCTAGTAGCCCAGAAGAGTACCAGATTGAATGAAGTGCGTCTCAATGGGTTATGTCGGAATCTTACTTATCCTGCTAATTCGTGCAAAACGCGCCCCCCATGTAAAGGTTGTTTTGATAGTCTTATCTAATAACAATTAAGTCCATATGTGTGCGTGTTCAGATGTGTCATTGAAAAATGTGCAAGTACGTTCAAAAGGGCTCTTTATATATCTCCGCTCCCTGGTGTCGTAATCCGTCTCCATTGGCTAAGATTGCAACAAAAGGCTGTTAGGGTCTGTCACCAAGTCAAGAGGAGAGAGGAGAGAGAGGGAGGGAGCAGCTCGGTTATGGACTGGCGAGCAAAGCTTGTTCAGTTTACTACTGTATTGAACGATTCAAACTTGAAGTAGACTATCTAGAATAACGTCGTGTCGGATAGTCTACTTTTTTTCTTCTTTTTTTTTTGCAATTTCATGAGGGAATGCAAACGGGGGATATAGTGGACAGTTCATAAGTATGATGAATATGCACATTTAGGCCTATCAGATTTTGTAGGCCTATTAATCATGTTCTATATCTCATCTTTTTGAGGCCGCATTATTTTGATGCATTTTTTCTCAATGAAAACATTGTTAGTGTAACGTGAAATATAGACAAATTTCCCATTATTAAAATCAAGGTATAGGCTGCCATCTCGTCAATGAACAGTTGTCTAGGCGATATTAATTTGTTCGAGATGCCCCAAACACTTTTTTAAACTGCAGCTTGTCATTACAAATGCAGCAGTCCTGTCAGAATGGAAATATGCTACTGCACCGGCTTCTACATAAAGCAGCATCTGTCAGCCAAGTAGATGCAAACTAGGCTATAGCCATTTCAATTCCAAATCAAGTGTTTGCATAGAGCATGTAGAGTTTAGTCTGTAAATCATGTCTCATCATTAATTTCCTGGTCAACACAAAGGCTTGCAGAATCAAATCATACTTTTTCTCATAAGTATAAAACCATACCATTTCTGCCATCATCTCACATTTGCATGCACAGTAAGCCTATATGTTCATTTCCACTGTTCCAATGCCCAAAGTTATGCCATCAATCGTGTGAACTAATCACTATTATAGATAGATATAGATAGGCCTATATAGCCTATAGACTAGACTGCATTGCAGTTGTCTGCGCATGTTCTCAAGATTGTATTCTATTCTATTCTACTTTACTTTCTATAAAAAATAACATGTTAGATAAACACCAGACAGTGCAGTCATTATGGAAGAAATGACATAACATTTAGTGAGGCTTAAGTACAAGTGTGAGCCTCTAGATGGCACAGTTACTTTTTATCAGTACAGTGCCCACACTGACCACAGCTCAGTTTCAAGTGACGCGCCTCCCCCATGACTCTCAACCATTAAAAAGATATAGGCTATGCTTGAAATACTTAATGACTTTTAATTGAGTGTGTGCTTATCTCGGGCTCTTTGTCAAATTGGTGGTATTGACTTTTCCGTCTGCTCAGAGCAACAGTGAACTAATGGCCTACTACCGTCACCTACTGGAGGAATGTAGCCTACAGCTGCTGTTGCCAAGCTGCAAACTAAGGTCCATCAAAGACTGAGAATTTGAAAACTTACCATGCCACCGTAAACATGTCATCATGTTGAATTACAAAGAAATAGGTTTTATGGCTCGTACAAGCACTTATGATCGAGGCTGCTAGTAGACTAGGCCTACAAAATTACCCTAACCCCTCTGAATATAATTTCGACTAACCCTGGTAACCCTACTGTTCACCACAGTGGCTAGACCACTCTATTGAATGAAAGTGGCTCAAAATAATCTTGTCATTGCGTTTAACTTGAAATACTGTGCGCTTTACTCTTTTTATTTACAGTAAAGAGTTGTCTCCTTTTTCCTGGCTGAGGAGGAAACCTAGAGGCGAGCAGGGGAGCAACACGGTCCTCCCACGCCCCAGCCCCCGCCTCCAATCTGGGCGTCAATTCCTGGCTGCGCCCTCCTCACTCACACACACACACTCACACACAAAACACACACTCCTCACTCACACACACACACAAAACACCCTGGCGGCTGGACTTTCACTCATTTCATGAACTTCTCAAGATACACCTCGAATATTTCTTGTGCTCCGTGCTAGAAAAATGCATTCGGGGACTTTGGAAAGAGCTGGGTCGCCGAGGAAAAGGACTCTTTCTCGGGGAGTGAGCGAGGACGAGTCGCTCCGGGAGATTATCAAGGAGGTATGTTGACGTTAGGGAGGCTAGACGTCTGAAATCACGTCGACATTGTTTACAGCAACAGTCATGTCAACTAAGATAGCTTAGCAGCTTTGCAGTACTATCTTATAAATCTAATAAAGTCTGATCATCAACATTAAGCCTAATTAGCCACGTAATGCTTACTTGCATGAACTAAAACCTCTAAAATGTCGCACTTAGTCGATCAAGGAGATTGCAGCATAGCTAGGCTTAAGTAACGTCAATTGTAGTTTAGCTTAGCCTCAATTAGCCTAGCCTGTAGCCCTCGCCTCGGTTACTAGGCGGTTACATTGTTTCTATGAAGAACTTATGGTGCATTCGTTTATAATGGTGCGTTCGTTTATAACTGGGAGGTGGTAAATTGCGACTTGCTACTAGGAATGATTAAATAAAACACCTCATGAACTCGCACTTCCTCGTCGCAAATTCGGATATGTTTCTCATCCCCCAGTTGCTCGAATGCACTAGATATAACTAGGTAACTGTGATATAATGGTATATAGATATAACTAGGTAACTGTGATATAATGGTATATAGATATAACTAGATAACTGTGATATAATGGTATATAGATATAACTAGGTAACTGTGATATAATGGTATATAGATATAACTAGGTAACTGTGATATAATGGTATATAGATATAACTAGGTAACTGTGATATAATGGTATATAGATATAACTAGGTAACTGTGATATAATGGTATATAGATATAACTAGGTAACTGTGATATAATGGTATATAGATATAACTAGGTAACTGTGATATAATGGTGTATAGATATAACTAGGTAACTGTGATATAATGGTATATAGATATAACTAGGGAACTGTGATATAATGGTATATAGATATAACTAGGTAACTGTGATATAATGGTATATAGATATAACTAGGTAACTGTGATATAATGGTATATAGATATAACTAGGTAACTGTGATATAATGGTATATAGATATAACTAGGGAACTGTGATATAATGGTATATATCTGAATGCACACAGGTCGGAGGTAGGTATTTTGCCACTTGCGACTTGCCACCTCTGACCACAAACGAACGCACCATTAGACTTCCTCACTCGGACAGCTTCTTTTAGCTAAAAGGAAATACCCTGTTTCATAACCGCTGTCTAAGGTTACTCCAATAAATCAAAACCTTTTACCGTAGCCTATATAGCAGGGCCAGGCCTAGTATAGTCTACATGTAGACTCTACATGGAGACAGGGATACGAAGTCAGGCTTTATCAAGCTTTTAATCACTCATTCATTATTCATTAGCACTCTATGAATAATGTCTTGAATAATTAATAGTCTTGACCAGGTCTCGTGAGAATGACCCTGTGTCTCAATGAGATTTACTGAATAAAGGTTAAATACATTAAAAAAGAATAATAATAGTGGGTATACACTTCGTCAGTGACCTGCTTTCTATATGTTGATAGGTGTTATTAATTCAACATCAATAACCAACTTGCATGACACGCTTAGTTAGGCTAACAGTATGCATAGTCTTCCCTCCCAATGGATGTCTCTGACATTTTTCTCACCAATGTGCAATTCCTGGACAGGTATTGATTTACTGATGATCCCTGTCAGATCAGCACAAGGCGTTGTCATGTACCAGCGGAACAAACGCGACTGCAGAAACTAAATATTGGGCGTGGGCAGAAGACAGTTGTTGTTGCTGTATGTTGAATTGTATGGCCGTGTAAACATGACGCTGATGCGTGTCTTCTGTCAGGCGGAGAGCTCCACCAGGCGCCTGACACGCAGCGACAGCAGATCTACTCTGAAGAGGAGGAGTGACAGTCAGGTAGAGTCAAACACGAGCAGCTCTGCTGCCATCAAGATGTCTGTCCTGCTGTATTTAGATCCGTTAGCTGTGACTGCTGACGCGTTGCCTGTGAAGTGATGTGCTTCCTCTTTTTTATTTACTTTCAGCAGTCGGAGCAGGATCTGATCATGGGACTCCCTGAAATGGTGATTTTCTGACGGTGTTGACACAGAGAGTGTTTTGCAAGGGCACAGCCCTCCACCCCCCCCCCCATGATTGAACTATCAATATTATTTGACTGATCATTCCAGTGGCGAGATAAACCTGACCACCGATAAGGCGTCTGTGCTCGTCACATGATCAGATGCCACTGTCTGTTGACAGTGTGCCTGTGGGTCTTCAGTCAGTGTGACTATGGTACATAGTGATAGTGAATATGGTACATGTATATAATATGGTACATGTATATAATATGCCTCCCACAGATAGTCCTGTGTGTTTGTCATGTGACCAGTTGAAACTGCCCACTCCTACGGGCACGCTGCCTGCATGTCCTCAGCTTAGCGCAGAGACGCCGCCCACGGATGTAGCCTGGGTGGCGTTTAGTCAGCAAGGCCAGAGCCACCGGGCTGAGCTGGAGTGTGTTGTGGTGCAGATGGAGCTGCGTGCGAGCTACGAGGAGGTGCTGCAGGAGCTGCGGGGCCTGGAGGAGACACGGGAGGTGCTGCTGTTCCAGGTGGACGTCCTGCAGGAGGCGCTAGAGGGAGCGGAGGAGATGCTGGCCGAGGCCCAGAGAGAAGCCAGCCTGGCCAGCATGGTAGGGCCACATGACCACTCACACACACACACACACACAGCCAGGCCAGCATGGTACAGCCACACACACACACACACACACACACACTCACACACAGCCAGGCCAGCATGGTACGGCCACACACACACACACACACAGCTAGGCCAGCATTGTACGGCCACACCCACACCCTAACAGTTAGCACGGTACACCCACACACTAACACAGCCACACACAAACGAACACACGGTTACTAAACACTCTCTGTAATCCACTGACTGATGAATATTCCTTTGTTCACCCCCTGCCCCACCCAAGGTCCTGTAGTACACAAACTTCAGTTATGAGGACTATCTGAGACATGTATAGCAGCAGGGTTAAACAGCACTGCTGCAGATGATCAAACCATCTGCTTAAAGACATTCCCCAAACATGACCCAGTTACAGAACAAGAACCAGTGGTGGGTGTGGTGATGATGCCTCACTTCCAACACTCCTCATGGCTGCATTGTTCTACTGCCCTCCTAACTCGTACGTCTCTCTTTCGTCCCTCTCTTTCACAGGAGCTGGAGCGAGAGAGAGAGGCAAAGAGGAAGTTGGAGCACACGGTCCTCTCTCTGAGGCAGGAGGTGGAGAGACTGAAAGAGGTAATGGGGTAGCGGAGCTTATGTAATCATACAAAGAAGCACAAGCAGAGGCTTCCTGGTTCTGGCGGTGAGGGCTGATTAACGGCTTGTTAGTGGGCGCCAGCCCGGGGTTGCGTAACTGGGTTTGTGAGGGGCGTGTCAGCTCTACTCAGCCTGACTTTGCTGAAGCTAACAGGGAGAAATGCTGCTGCTTCTGTCTCGGGGACAAGCTCCCATACCAGTTAAACTCACCCCATCTGAGTAGGTACACACGTGTGTGCAGTATCTGTATGTCATGCACTTTTACAAGTGTGCATGTGTGTTCTAGTGTAGAACAGTAAAAGCAGGATAGAGATACTATAATACCAAGTACTAGTTCTATAATATCGAACACTAGTACTATAATATCAAACACTAGTACTATAATATCAAACACTAGTACTATAATATCAAACACTAGTACTATAATATCAAACACTAGTACTATATTAAAGATTAGTACTATAATGTAAAGCACTGGTACTATAATATCAAGCACTAGTACTATAATATCAAGCACTAGTACTATAATGTCAAACACTAGTACTATAATATCAAACACTAGTACTATAATATCAAACACTAGTACTATAATATCAAACACTAGTACTATAATATCAAACACTAGTACTATAATATC
This sequence comes from Borostomias antarcticus, assembly GCF_949987555.1. Lineage (NCBI taxonomy): Eukaryota > Metazoa > Chordata > Actinopteri > Stomiiformes > Stomiidae > Borostomias > Borostomias antarcticus. Next base: position 1,400,311 of record NC_140240.1, on the reverse strand, counting down.
AAACACTAGTACTATAATATCAAACACTAGTACTATAATATCAAACACTAGTACTATAATATCAAACACTAGTACTATAATATCAAACACTAGTACTATAATGTAAAGAATAGTGCTATAATGTAAAGGATAGTGCTATAATGTAAAACGTAGTATTATCCAGTCACATGGCCATAGCCTTGTGGTTGGGATGTAGGAGGTAGCAGGGACGTAGGACGCCCTGCCAAACTGACCACTTGATGACAGACATTCCTAGGCTCCCCGCTTCCTGTTCCACTCTGGAAACAGGAACGCTGACTTGGCCTGGCTGTGTGTGTTCCACTCTGGAAACAGGAACGCTGACTTGGCCTGGCTGTGCGTGTTCCACTCTGGAAACAGGAACGCTGACTTGGCCTGGCTGTGTGTTCCCAGCCCATGCCCCAAGGAATGTAAATGTTGCAACGAACTGATAAGATTGTTGTTCAGCAGGTTGTCTTATAGAATCACTGACACAAACCAGGTGAGACTTGAATGTACTGTATGTTCCAGTCTTGTCTGTCTTCTGACAGAATTAAAATGGCACCCTTTATTTTTTTCTCTCTGTACTGATGCTCTGTACTTCTATGCTGTCCTGTGAAATGTAGTCTGTTTACAAACCTAATGTTGAAACAAGTTACATTTGAAACCGCACTCCCTCTGTAAACTTCCGCCCAGCGGAGGACTATGTGTCGTCTCTATAACAAACAGAACGGAAGGTTACAGTGGTAGTGCGGTTGTAGAAGTAGTCCCGTTTCAAATGTAACCGTTGTTCAACATTCGGTTTGTAAATAGCCTACTTTTCACAGGACAGCATATTGAGATCAAGGAAGATTAAACCATGAGCTTCCCGTCTTGGAAAAAAAATACATATTTTTGCGTTTTCCTATGCCCCTCCCACTTCCATTGTAAAGAAAGTTGCGCCAGACGAAAATTTCAATCTTGCTCAATAATTTAGTGATCAGTGAAATGATTCTCTCCATGTGTCAGATTCATGTTAGACAAAACGCATAGTCCAAAATAGGACACTACCCCTTTAAACCTTGAACCATGTTGTTGTTGTTGTTGTTGTTGTTGTTGTTGTTGTGCAGGAGAGGAATACCATACCAGCGGTCCCTGTGTACTCTCTGGTCAGAGAGCAGGAGAAGGAAGAAGCACAGCAAGACAAAGACTCTGTGAAACAGGAAGCAGTGGAGCACGTAGAAAACGCACCAATCAGAGAGGCTGATTCTCCCCAGGGTGCACCTGCCTCCATCAACCGCCTGGAGAGCATCCCTCTGGACACTCCGACCGGACGCCTGTTCTCCTTCTTCAGGAAGGCCTCAGACGGCTCCCCCTGCCCCCCGTCGCTCGACCACGCCCAGCTGGGCTCGTCTGTGGACCTGGAGGAGGCGGCGGGGGGGGAGGGGGATGTGACGGACGGAGACAGCGCCCTGACCAAGCTGCAGAGAATGGTGAACAAGACCTTTGGGCAGATGCCCTCTCTGTCGCTGGGCGCCTCGCCCCCTAAAGACGGCGTTCTCAGGAGTCCCGGAGGAAGCCCGGCGGAGGACGGGCGAGACGCCTCCCCTGACGGGGGCAAGGACGCAGACAGCATCAGCACCTACGAAGACGCCTCCGCAGACACACCCGAGCTGGAGAACATCTTCCCAGGGCCGTCTGACGACGCAGGCTCCCCAGGGCCCTCCAACGATGAAGGCTCCCCAAGGGATAGTGATGAGGAGGAGGAGGAGGAGGGAGGAAGTACAGCCACCGGCCAGGAGCCACGAAACCCCAATGACTCCTGCGTCATGTCTTAAGTCCGAAGAAATGTTTGGCTCGTTGGGTTAAAAGAGGTCACATTTGAACGTGTGCTCACAGGTTACAGAAACAGCAGTTAGAGCAGTTAGTGCTTCTACTCCTATAAAATGCTATCCCATTGCAAGGCCAACAATCAGAGGTGTCTTAATCTAGAGTGGATTTCCAGTAATGTGTGCAGACGTCTCTAAAGCCAGGCTAGCCAGCTCTTATAGCATGTTCAGCACCACTTGCAAGGTTGCACTTGTGTTATCTTGCTATTCATATACACATAGCAAATGCCCTTGTTTTTATACTTAACTTGCTGATAATCACTTCAGGCTGTTTCTACACTTCGTTCTCATATGTTTCAGGATACAAACAGGCCTCAGATTTTTCATATAGGCAAGTTGTGATTTTTAGATCTTGGAAAGATTTATTTTTTCTATTTTTTGCTCTTATAACAAAGATTGTCTGCTGGCAAGATTGTCGTCACATCAGTAGACAGTGGAGCAGCCGTCAGGGTACATTAAAAGGGATTGATACCATTTATGGTAATGAATGGTCATGTTTTCTTACTGGCCTTCACAAGAACGTTTATTTTTTATTAATGAAGGACTTTGACTTTCCTTCTCACCTCAACACAACTTGAAAAACAAATCTGGTTGAATCTACTCTTGCTACTAACTGAAATCAGGGGGATGACATTCCATATAATATATATAAAATATAAATACCTGAGATAATTGTAGTACTGTACATTCTTCAATGCTTGTGAGGTCCTGTGTTTGCACAGTTGCAGAGAAACTACTGAATTGGGGGAAATTAATTAATGTGTTTTTGTATGTGACATTGCTGGACAGTGGATCCTGTTTCATATATTGATCTGCAGGTTTCCCAGAAGCTTCTTTCGTTAAGAGGCTCTTTAGCCCATTCAGTTGACCAATCAGAGAGCTTGCCCAGACCAGTTGACCAATCAGAACGCTCTAAATGAATGGCCCCAGAGCCTCTTAACGAAAGAAGCTTCTGGGAAACCTGTGATGTGTGTGACACAAAGTAAAGACAAAAATACTGCAATCATTTATCTATCGTTATCAGCACATTGTGGTTGAGGCAAGGTCATAGATCTGTTTCACCTTTAAAATGTACATTGTCTGCATGCTTACTACGGCTGATTTTCACCTGACCTGCGTGTTCTAGTGCGTTTTGTGCATCTCAAGTCAGAATACAGCTGTTAATATCTTCATATATCATATTTAAGATAATGTCTTAAAAAGGGGTGCTTTGAAAGGGATGTCAAATTAGTATGTTTAGGGTTACTTCAAATTAATACTTTATAACTTTGATACATGTCTCTGAATGTTTTGTATTTCTTTATGATGTCTGTTGCCTGAATTTTTGCTTCTAAGGGAGAAAAGTGTTTTGATGATTCATTTTGTAATTCTTTTTAAACACTGCTGAATATTGTGTTATGTTGATAAACTACAGTACAGTGTGTTGTATGTAAATGCTCCTGGATGTCTCAATTTATCTAAAGGAACAATATTCCAATTATTTTGAAAACAATTAGTACTTTGACCCCAAAAAAAATACAAGTTGGTTTTCAACAAGGTTTTACCACATTAGAAAAAGCACGCTGCACTAGACTTGCACAACTAGCTCTGTGGCAGCGGACATCACAATGTTGCAGTGTCATGCTGCGAAGGGGTAAGTATATTTCACACAATACTACTGTCTAGTTCTTTAAAATGGAGCAGGAATGCAGATGCATATCGTATGTACACCAAATAGTTTTAAGAGATGGTATTTATGTATATTTTAGAATGAAATATATTCTTTTAAAATAATACATATTTTATACACCCCCTATGTGTTTCAGTGGATTTCATTGTCAGTATTGTCCTACCGCTTGTTCTCACATCCATTACAAACACCAAGGAAACAATAATAGAACAGGTTTGTCATTTATCAAAGTTCAAGTTTGGTATTGCTCTGCACTGGAAAGTGCATGTTGTGCCTTGGCTTCAATGGAGTACAGAGAATTTATTAATCATGCTATATTGGAACAATACTAAAAATATACAAGCCCCTTAATCTGTTCATAAAACATGAGGTAACCAGAAAATGTCAAAACTGTAGAAAGATGATGAAACTTCCTCATAAAACGAGTACAATGCACTTGGGAAGTTTCCAAGAACAAGAACTCTTCAGGCAGAACTAAAATATGTGTTTTTGTGTGTAATACTCTGATTCATATTAATACATGATTCATATTAATACATGATTCGGATTAATACTCTGATTCAAAGGCAGCGGTGCCTAAAGCCTCCTTTAGTGACAACAGCCTATCACCCAAACGTGACGCTCCTCTCAGTCCGAGTGGCACTGGTGACCTATGACCCTGCGCCCTCTGGGAAACAGTACCTGTGCTCTGTGACTCCACCCCTCTGAAATCCCTTTGTCCCTGTGTGAACAGCAGGCCGGGCCGCCAATGACATCTCCTGTTGCAAATCTCTGTGATTGGATATGGTTAACCAAACAAATACAACACAGGATCATATCACTGACTGAAAGACGACCTGGTTTGAGGAGGATGTCAGAGTACAGGTGCTGATTCATCCAGCATCACCCAGCCCTATCCTCTCCCTCCCACGTATTGCATCCTCTCATCAAGCTTTCATTTACACCTTCACTAGTGATCAGTCTACTCTGCCTCCTGCCTCAGAGTCCACAGCACTTGGCCCTGCTGGTCTGGGGGGGCTGGCAGAGGTCCACTCCTCCTCCGTCTCCTCCTCCTCCTCCTCTCGCTCCACGGCCTCCCGCCCCGCCCTGCGGTTCGTTTCTGGGCAGCGTCTTGGCTAGAGGAAATCAGAACAGATTACGGTACCATCAATAAAGAGATTATCATCTGAGGCCGTCACATCAAAGTAGTTAGATGTCACTTCTTAGAGAAGAAAGGCACAAACGTGATAATTTATAGATGTGTTATATGTTCATAGATGTGTTATATGTTCATAGATGTGTTATATGTTCATAAATGTGTTATATGTTCATAGATGTGTTATATGTTCATAGATGTGTTATATGTTCATAGATGTGTTATATGTATTGATATACTGTAGTGACATTGAGGTTTTGCCCTGCCCTCTGGTGTACATATAGAGGAACTACACCTTGGAGCAGTCGTGCAGAACAGGCCACACAAACTACTGTATGCTGGTTAAAGAATATGCTATTACATATTACATGCTGTCTATTACATGTGAGAACAGAGAACACACACACGCACACACACAGGCTGCTGCGGCTGATGATTAGTGATAAAATAGACAATGTCATATGACTCACCTATGGCCAAGAACAGGTTGCTAATGTTCATGCCGGTCTTGGCAGAGGTCTCCATAAAGAGGAGTTTGTTGTCTGCAGCGTAGACCTGAGCCTCCTGGAAGAGAAGTGGAAGAAAGGTCAGAAAGGTCAATAACCTGTATTCCAACAACATTATATTCAAGTGTAAAGGCAGCTAGCAGGTATTGAATGGTATTGCACTGTACTTTAGATTGCTATTCTTGCACTTTGCCTTCAGCACTAGATTATGCTCTTAGTCACTTGTTTTAGAGAGAAGATGCACTTGTGAGTTCTGGCAAGTAGTAGTACATTGGCTTTTCCTACGTTAAATGCAATTATTGTTAGTCACTTTGGATAAAAGCGTCTGCTAAATGACTGTAATGTAATGTAATGGTACAGTGTCAGTATAGTACAATACAGTCTGTGATGGGAGCAGCTGGCTGGTATGGGAGCTCACCTGGTACAGTGTGTCAGTATAGTGTCAGTACAGTACAGTCTGCATGTATGGAAGCTCACCTGGTACAGTGTGTCAGTACAGTATTAGTACAGTACAGTCTGCATGTATGGAAGCTCACCTGGTACAGTGTGTCAGTATAGTATTAGTACAGTACAGTCTGCATGTATGGAAGCTCACCTGGTACAGTGTCAGTACAGTATTAGTACAGTACAGTCTGCATGTATGGAAGCTCACCTGGTACAGTGTCAGTACAGTATTAGTACAGTACAGTCTGCATGTATGGGAGCTCACCTGGTACAGTGTGTCAGTACAGTATTAGTACAGTACAGTCTGCATGTATGGGAGCTCACCTGGTACAGTGTGTCAGTACAGTATTAGTACAGTACAGTCTGCATGTCAATCAATCAATCAATCAAAGCTTTATTTGTATAGCGCATTTCATACCCAGAGGCAACACAATGCGCTTTACAGAGAACAAGGGAGGTGGGCATACGACCCACCCCTACATATTCCAGAGGGAAGCAAAAAAACAGTAATCACCCGGGGGTCAGATAAGTGAGCTGTAAAAATTCTTCCCTGACCCCTCTCAACAAGGCGATCGAGCAAGCTCCTGGAGTATGTTTGTCTACCGGCTAAGAACATTTATAAAGCAATACATTACATTAAATTACATTTCAGAGTGAGAGAGGCTAAAAGCATCATAGGAGAGAGAATATTCTATGGACATGCTACGACATCCACAGCTGACACGGGGGTATCTATCGGACTTCGGGAGGTCTGCTGGCATCCACGGCATGTATGGGAGCTCACCTCATACTCCACAGCTCTGTTGGCAGATCGGTCAGCCTTGTTGCCAGCTAAGGCAATCACTATGTTTGGATTAGCTTGTTCCTGGAGCTCGCTCACCCACCTCTTCGCTCTGTCAAACGTCTCCTATACAGAAAAGAAAAAGACAAATGTATGAGATAGGATGGAGGGCATGTTTAAAAAGTGAGATAGTTATGGTTCGTTTGTTTATAACTAGGAGGTGGCAAATTGCGACTTGCTACTAGGAATTATTAAATAAAACACCGCATGAACTCTCACTTCCTCGTCGCAAATTCGGATATGTTTCTCAGCCCCCAGTTGCTCGAATGCACTAGATATAACTAGGTAACTGTGATATAATGGTATATAGATATAACTAGGTAACTGTGATATAATGGTATATAGATATAACTAGGTAACTGTGATATAATGGTATATAGCTCGAATGCACACAGGTCGGAGGTAGGTATTTTGCCACTTGCGACTTGCCACCTCCGACCACAAACGAATGCACCATTAAGACATATGCATATGGGAGCACCCCAGAGAAACACTGTGTGTACTGTGATTGGTCTAAAGAGTGAGGGAGACAGACTGATTGGTTAAGACGTCCGTACCGTGTTGGTGATGTCGTAGACCACTATGGCAGCGTGGGCGGCTCTGTAGTACATGGGCGCCAGGCTGTGGTAGCGCTCTTGACCCGCCGTGTCCCAGATCTCAAACTTGACCATGACGCCGTCCACGCTCACCATCTGTGTCACGAAGGCAGCTGAGGAGACGGAGAGACGAGAACACGGACGTATGACAGAAGGACGGACGCTCACTTCATCTGAGACCCATCTGCAGCAACAAAGTGAGGAGTCCAACGTCAACTAGAAAATGGAGGATGAACTGATTCGCGTTCTCTGGGGAACGGGGCGGCGTTGGTTCCGTACCTCCGATAGTGCTCTCCTGGAAGTCCTGGAACTGGTCTTTGACAAAGCGCACCAGCAGACTGGACTTCCCCACAGCAGAGTCACCAAGCAGAACCAGCTTAAACGGGCTCATCTTACTGGACGGGGACTGGCCACCGGGTCGTGATGTCACCAGGCGGTCTGCCATACGGGCTGGATGTGTGTGATGAGGTTTGGGAGCTGTTGTGAGAGAGGAGCTGGGGGTGTGGGGGGGGGGGGGGGTGATAGAGATGGGAGTTGGGGGGACAGGGGAAGTGGGGGTTGAGGAGACAGCTGGGGAGAGGATGATGTGAGGGGGGGTTCCCCTCTCCAGGACAATGGGAGCCGTCTGCCAGATGAAAAATGGAAATCTGCAAGACAAAAAAGACACAAAAAAACAACAGATGTACAAACCTGGACTTTTACCATAATGGCAACCTGTCACACGATCAGCCTTGAAACTCCTATTAATCTAAGCTAGTGCAGCGCCCGCTCTGTGCGTGGCCAGTCAAAATGTGACGATAAACGTGACTTTTTTTGTTTGTTAACAGCGATGATGTGTTTTGTGGGCGGAGCTGAACTGGTGGCAGAAAGTGACAGCGTTGTCAGGAACATGGATCATCCAGACGCTACAACACAGGAACACGGATCATCAGATTCATTCATTCAACCTTTATTTATACTCCAGAGAACACTGAGGTTTCTCTCATTCACAGTGACGACGAGTGGGGTAAAAGTAAACAGCAGATAAAACGAGGGAAACATGATCACATACATTAAAGAGAGGTAAAATATTAAGCTAAACAGATAAAAGATAAAAGATTCAAATGAAATACAATAAAATCAAGGGTCAGTTAGAAGATAAAATATAAAACAAGAGTCAGCTAAAACAATTACAAGTTAAAGTGCAGTGGTTAGTGACCAGGGTTTTAAACTGTGCAAAGTTCGGAAGAGCATCCAATTTTAAAGTGCATTGTAGGATATTCCAGGAGCTAGAAGCACTAAATCAAAAAACAGTCTTTCCAAGGGTGGAGTAAACTCGCGGGATTTCAAGTGACAGCAAGTCATTAGATCATGTTGAATATGAACCAGGAGTTCCATTCCAGCATCCTAGATAAATAATAGGGTTGTTTGCAAACAAGTGCTTTAAAAGTTAAAAATAACCAATGGCTATCACACCTTTCCTCAAGGGAAGACCAACCTACTTTAGGGTACAATGAACAGTGATGAGTGTTCTAGCTATTCCCAGTGATAAATCTGAGAACAGAATGATAAACGGTGTCTAAAGGTTTCAGAGTAGAAGCTGCTGCATGTCTATAGATGACATCATACTAATCAAACCCGAGATTGACCTTCGATGCGATCTCGTAGGGTAGGTATGAGCCTTGCGCCTCGCCGGTATGACGGTGCTGATTGGCCAGGGTTAGGCACATGGGAGGAGCCTAACAGAATGTTTGTGCAGGCCATGTCGTTTTGCTCTCTATTATGCAACTGTCCCCTCTGGTCAGAAAGTCAAACACGGCACTTCCTTGGGTCCTGAGCAATACACCTGGACTAGAAGTTCAGCTACATTGGAACACTTTGTGTAGTTGCAATAAGATCTTGATTTAATCAGTTTTACTATAATACCCTGCTATAGGCATTTTCTTGTATTATTTTTTACCCTGTCACACATTTATCCTCGTACAGATTAGATAGATAGATAGATAGATAGATAGATAGATAGATAGATAGATAGATAGATAGACAGATAGATAGATAGATAGATAGATAGATAGATAGATAGATAGATAGATAGATAGATAGATAGATGTCACACAGGTCAAGGTTCATGTAGGCTATGCTCCCACACAGGCACTGTCACACAGGTCAAGGTTGAGGTTAACAGACATCTAGGGACTAAGAGGCTCTTTGGTGAATATTGTATTCATACAACACCTGATTCACTGTTCAGCCATCTTTATGGTTTACTATATTCAATTGTAGACCACTTCAATTGTATACTGTTTGAACTGAAAATGAATGTCCCAATTTTGTCCCATTTTACCTAAACATGCAATTAACGTGAGGGAAGGGGTTTTGGTGTGTTTGAATTAAACACATTAAATTGTGTTTGAAAAAGTACAGTATAGCCTACTTTACAGAACTTCAAAACAGAAATATTACAGAGAAAGCATCAGTGGAGTGAGTTACCAGCTTTTTTTGTTGGTCTCTTGCTAATTAAAAGCAAATTACCTGATTCATAGCCTGATGATCCTGCCTTTTCAGATCCATCTAGTTTCATGCTGTATAGTTAATCTCGTTTAAACTCACTGACTGGTTCGAATACGAAATACAATACAATACAAAACTAGCCCCTCCAAATAACAGGCCGACTTTGAAGACCGACAAAAAGTAGACTAACAATGGTCAACTACAACCAACCAGTCAGTGAAATCAAGTTAGACAGTTTTACCTTTTAAAAATGCTGTGTTGATGTCTGACAATATAGAGCATGACAATAAAAGTACACCAAACCATGTAGGCCTACCTTACCAGCCGTGTACCTTACCGTAACACTGTGTTCTCCACACCCGTTCTTCCTTCAGCGTCTCAAGCCCCAGACGTCAAGCTGGAATGTGTAGACTTGAATTACGTAGCTTTTACACGTCAATATTATTATTATCCCATGCATGTTTGTTTGATGCTTCTTTGAAAATATGCGTTTTTCCTGAGCGGTCAGTGATCGACGGGTTTTTATCCGGTCTTATTGTGAATGTCCCCACCTAGTCTCCAGTTTCGTTCGCTGGAGAGAACTATGTGAACTAGAGGAGTAGATCCAACACACAGAGGAGGAACAGCAGTAGAGGCAAACCGTCTACGTACCATTACAATATGGAGGAAACACCGCTGCCTGGAGGATCGTGTCGGGAGGCCGGGTCCTGAACTCTGTTAGTGAGATGGTCAGTATGGAGAATATTCACACATTCTTAAGAAATCATCGTGAGAGCGTAATTGGACAATACAGTTTACACGCTGTTTTTTGTTTTGTTTTTACTCATCATGCTAATTATTCATGGTGGTTAAGGGAGCGTTGTCTCAATGTAGACTTTTGTAGTAGGCCTACAGTTAGGCCTGTTTCAAATTACAGGGGTGTGTGCAGGGCCTGATTAATGCACGGGCTCACAGGGCTGAGGCCCCCTGGGCCCAGAGCTCCAGGGGGGCCCGATGATGGGTCTTGCGCAAGCGGCAATCAATCATTTTTTTGTTGTTGTTTTTTTTACGTTTTTCCTCCAGTCAACTCACTGCCTGTGTGTGTGAATGGGGGGGGGGGGGGCAATAAAAATTATGGAAATTGTTTTGGCTTGATTTGTTTATGCCAATTAAATTTTAGGCTGGCCGATTACGTACTTACGTAGGTCGGTTGGGCGCGTGATTTGCTGAGTGCTGAGCTGTATTCTGTCTATGTGGTTGACGAGTTCGTGCACAATTAAAGGCAATATTTCTACTCTCTCTCTGTACAAATGAAATACCCAGGTGACCTGCAAGATGACTGCCGAAGAAGTCGTCCATTTTAAGGAATTTATAAAAAAAATGAGCCAAAACAATATGCAAGGGAATACTTGCAGCAGATAAGGAAAAATAATATTACACGTTTTCCCAAAGGTTGACATTGCTTTAAGAATCTGTCTAACTTTGCCGGTGAGCAACACCTCTGGAGAGCGTTCGTTTTCTAAACTCAAACTGATCAAGAACAAATTGAGATCCACCATGGAAGAAAACAGACTGCCATCTGACATGTCTCTAGAAAGTGACTTGTTGAGGGAACTGGAGTTCAACTGGAGGGTATAATTCACCCCGGAGCTCTTGGGGTGGGTGGCAGTTGCTGGTGGTCTGATTTAAAGGCTCTGCCCTTCTGTTTCCCTTAGAGTGTTTGAGTTGATTAAACACCTTGCGGCAAATCAGTCAAGTTATCCGCCTGCCTCCTCCCATTTTTGAACATGGCTACCATTTGGCTCAAACTGCCAGAGCTCAGGGAGGGATCAGCAGCAGCGTTGTTCATGTTCAAGCTTCAAACTTAAGTTTAACTACAAAAACCGTTTTTACAGTAGTGTAGGTTGTAACCGACAGTTACAACCTACACTACTGTTACGTGGTGCTCAGGAGCACCCCAGCGTTGAAACGGTGAGCCTCCATCCAGCCAAAGGCAGATATGCCGCGACCAAGGCCCACTGTCTCAAGACCTTGGAAGAGACAGGCCGCCGGATCTTCAAGGCCTGGGTGACGTCCTGTGCAACACATGATTTCCTGTTCATCAAGCTTTTCCTCTGACAAATGCTCCTCCCGGGTTTAGACGGCGCTAGCCAACACCACCCTCACTGACCCCCCTGTCATGACCTAGAGGGGGTATCTCCCGGGGGTATCTCCTGGGTATCTCCCGCCCTCAACTTCCCCCTGCCGGCTACAAGAACGAGAGCCGTGGAAAGCCCTGCCGCTCCTGACCTCTCCTCTGCAGTTCACCTCAGAACGCTGTGGCAGAGAGCTTTGGGGTCAAACTATAATAATATATAAAACTTTGTTTGTATAGCACCTATCATAGAAAAATGCAGCTCAAAAGTGCTTTACAACAGGGAAATTACATGCCCAGAGCGCTTCACATAAAAATAAGCAATAGGGAAAATAAGATGGAAGATAAAACACAACTAGAAATGGTGCTCAGAGAGCACAGACCTCCGCCCATTAATGCATTTTTTGTCTCTGTGCGTGCGCACGTGCTAGCATGGTAGCTAGCATGGTAGCTCAGAGAGCAGAGCTGAAGAGCAAGCGTTGTGAATGAAATTCAAGTCTCACCAAAGTGTTTTGTTTTCCTACTTGACTGTTGTTCTAACTTTGTAGTTCGTTCTCATAGATCAGTCTGTTAAAACTACGAATTCTTCCTGTGTAACATCACTTCCCTGTCCTCTTCATCCTGAAACTATGTCACTTCCTTTTTCACGTTATAACCTATCGACCTCGTCCCCATCTGACTCGCTCTTGCCTGGATTCACTTCCTGTGCTCGAGTCCGAATTAGCAAAATCGTAACAGAATAAAACTATTGTCTTTGTTTGAAACCAGCTTGACCGACCACTCAGCATGTTCTTTGAAATCTAAACTAAACCATGTAAGATTTTTCATTTACAGCGTTCAGCTGACCCCAGCTGCTCATAACCAGCAACAGTGATGCACCACCAATATATTCATGACATTAGTTGCCTGTTAAGTATGAGTAACCTGTGTGCTGACGACATTCATCATGGACAGAGGTCTGCGCCCTCCGGTGCCCTTCTAGTCCAGTATCAGGGGCAGATTTACCCATCAAGCAAAGGTAGGCAACTGCCTTGGGCCCCCAACATACAAAGGGCCCCATAAACACCTCATAAACGTATAGTTAAGAATTCATTTTTATTAACTTTTCTCTAATTAATAATTATTTGTTTCAAAAAATCCATACACACTAAATAGGCGTCAGAATGCTTAATTAAATAATTATAATAGGCTAATAATTAAAAAATAAGAGTCTCAGTCCAAAATGATTCAGTCCACCCCTGTCCAATATAAAACAGGAACTCTTGTATATTACTCCTATTTTCATTCCATATGCAACAACAGGCAGATTAATAATGTGAAGGTAAGAAGAACACAAGTTAGGGTGCATATTCTGATGAGGAACAAAACCACAACTGCGTTACCTCACACCAGGTGTTTGGAAACAAAAGCAGATGACACTTGTGTTTTCCTTACAGCTGCTCACGCAAAGACCCTCCTCACACTCAACACCAACTTGTCCGACGGATATGGAGGCGTGTGTGAGATGCTGACCTTGGCAACATGTGATGTCATCTAACTAGAATACAGTGATGTCATTTCAGGCCTTGTAGAATACAGTGTAGTAGCTACAGCACAATGCTCCCACTTCCTTTGCTACTTATTTTTAGGACGCAGACAAGCGTAAGTGTCGGCCCAGTGTGAAGGGAAGCAAGAATACGGTGTATGTTTCCTGTTTACGGAAAGCAGGGTCTCAGAAGGCTGTGTTAGTGGCAGGAGATCTGCCCTACTTATGGGTAAATACTATCATAATCATTATTCTCCACCCACAGTGGATAATATGATTTTCACTAACTACTATGCCCACTGATGGGTGTAGGAAGTGCGGTTCACTTTTATAACACTAGAGGGCGCCTTTCTGTCACAGATTGCCAGCATGCATGGCTTCCAATTGAGGTTGTGAAAGAGAACTATTATGTGGATTCTTTTGATATACTTCCCTTGTTTTGATTGTACTGGGGTTGATTAAACACGTACACTGATGAATGTTGGGGTGAAAGGATGCATGATGGGAATGAGTATCCTGTTATTGTATGGAGCGATGCCTAAATTGCCTGGAGAGTCTGCTCACTGAGACTAGCCACAATAAAACCCTGTTTCCCATTTCTTATACTGCCCGACTTCCGCCTCTCTCTCAGTGGAGTATAAATAGATTCTGGAAACACCTATCTAATCAGTACGGTTCCCTAAAACATAGCTCACAGTCTATAACTATAGAAGAGACATATATAGCTCAGAATTAACTTGCTTAACCATTGCCATCATGATCTTGCAATATTACCATTGCTAACATAAACCAAGAAACTAGGCGAATGGTCTGTTTTGGGGTCACAAATTAGGCCTAGGCTACTGCAACTATTCGTTTAGATGTGAGTCCCACATATAGAATGTTTGTTGTATTACTTCAGAGATGATTTGTCCTTAATCTCCAGTGTGGTGTCTTCTCAGTAACACTTGATGTCATTGTTATTAGGCTACCATGTAAAAGTGAATGTAGGCTATACATCATGCAACAATGTTGGAAGCATGAAAATGTCCATCCACTTAACTGACCAAAAACTGTTCCTCCAAAAGACTTGCCTGAAACCATGAGAATGCAGTCAAGACCAAAGGACCCAGTAATTTAACCTAGACTTTATATGCCGTGTTGTAGCTATGGGATTATACTCAATAGACCTCAGTAGCAGAAGTAAAAGAAAGAAAAAAAAAGTAATCTGAGTCGCAGGTTTTCAAGAAAATTAGGAGGACCACACAAAGATTGGCTTCCCAGCGAGAGGAAGAGAGAGAGGGAGAGAGAGGGGAGAAAGAGAGAGAGAGATAGGGATATAGAGAAAGAGAGAGCGAGGGATAGAGAGGGGAGAAAGAGAGAGAGGGATAGAGAGAGAGAGAGAGAGAGAGAGAGAGGGGAGAAAGAGAGAGAGAGGGATAGAGAGAAAGAGAGAGAGAGAGAGAGAGAGAGGGGAGAAAGAGAGAGAGAGGGATAGATAGAGAGAGAGAGAGAGAGAGAGGGATAGAGAGAGAGAGAGAGGGATAGAGAGAGAGATAGAGAGAGAGAGGGAGAGAGGGGAGAAATAGAGAGAGAGAGGGGAGATAGAGAGAGAGAGAGAGAGAGAGAGAGAAAGAGAGAGAGAGAGAGAGAGAGAGAGAGAGCGGTATGGTGAGAGCCGTTCAGACGCATGACATCACGTTTCCTGACGACCGCTTCCAAATGCGGAAAGACCTCGCAGAGGAGAGGAGAGGGTCTTTTTTCACATTTCCCTGTCCGAGGAGAGAAGGAATGCAGGCTTTTTAAACAATCCAGGATATGTGTGGCCTGTAACGAACAGGGTCTAGACGTAGACTACCCTACTGATGCAGCATAGAAATCCCCCCCAATGCATCGTTTCTCTAATCCGGTAAGTGAATGTTATTTCATCACCGTGTTCGTAGTCTAATCAATGTGCGAATAGATCGTAGGATTGTTTTGTATTCCATATTTATAATACCCCTAGGATGTATACTTGATGTGGATGCTCATTGGTTAGAGACAAAAGCAGTGCCTGTATAATACACAATACTATGAGCCTTTTAATTGTTGTTATTATATGATGACGTCTGTGTCGCTGCATTGATTTAAACGCGAGCAGGAAACACGACTCATCTCTCTCTGTGTTTACTAGGATCTACTCATCACTGTGTTCACTAACACTCAGGGAAATTAAGGTTATCGTTATATTATTGCCTTGAAGCGAGCATCACGTTTCCAAAACAACAGTCAGCGTGTAGGCTACAAAAGCAAAATAGGCCTTTTGCTAAATGCATCGACTTGTTGGGGGAAGTGTTTTAATATACCCTTATTACCAGCTCTTTATTCATGATCACAGCTTCAAAACTGTTGCTACTTTTTTTGAAGCAGATCAACTGAGTTTATGTAGGCTACAGCATTTCCTCCAATAGCTGTGGCCTTGATCTTGTACTCAAATGTGCATCCACTGGCTTGCAGACAGGGCTATGAGAGAATGTTAGGCTACATTATCATCAGCCTCTCAAGTGAATCACACATCTTGAAATCATTTACCCATTATTTTTTAGACTGGTTGTTTGGCTTGGAAAGATGGCCTAGTACACGTAAATCTGGAGTAAATGGTTACAATAAATTCTGGGCAAGAGCTGTACCTGTGAGCAAATTCAAATATTTACTTGGGCCTAGTCCTAGTCTAGGGCCTCCGTGGGCTGCTGACTCCAGAGTTATGACATCACCATTCCAGATACCCACTTGTGTCATTATTAGGGTGACGTAGGCCCTATGCCTTCAACCTATTGGTGATCTGAATAAAACATTGGGTCAAAGGTGACGTGACTACAGATTGCTGTGTGAATTGGGTGTCAACATCAAATCTTGGGAATCAAATCTAAGGTAAACTGTCATGTTAGACTGATCTAACTGATGAATGATATAGAGTTTGAGCGTTCTCATTTGAGGAATCCTAAACCCTTCCTACTTTGTGGACCTCACCATCTGTTGATGTAGCTATGTTATTTCAAAGGGGGAACCCCATCCGTGTGTATCCCATAGTGGTCAGTTATACTGTAAATCAAACAGATTTACTGCCATATCGGTACATCTCATCTCGCCACTGTAACATTATTTTGTATGGTGGTGACTGATTTACTGCCTACCAGCCAATCATAGCCCAGCAGATACTAGTACACAGTAGTGGTAGTACAGTAGCATCATCCAGTGGGTATTAGTAGTACACAGCAGTGGTAGTACAGTAGCATCATCCAGTGGGTATTAGTACACAGTAGTGGTAGTAGTAGCATCACCCAGTGTTTACTAGTACACAGTTGCGGTAGTATTGTAGCAGCATCACCCAGTGTGTACTAATACACAGTAGTGGTAGTATAGTAGTAGCATCACCCAGAAGGTACTAGTACACAGTAGTGATAGTAGTAGCAGCATCACCCAGTGGGTTCTAGTACACAGTCATGGTAGTACAGTAGTAGCATCACCCAGTGGGTACTAGTACACAGTAGTGGTAGTATAGTAGTAGTAGCATCACCCAGTGGGTTCTAGTACACAGTCATGGTAGTATAGTAGTAGTAGCATCACCCAGTGGGTACTAGTGCACAGTAGTGGTAGTAGTAGCATCACCCAGTGGGTACTAGTACACAGTAGTGGTAGTACTGTAGCAGCATCACCCAGCAGATACTAGTACACAGTAGTGGTAGTAGTAACAGCATCACCCAGTGGGTACCAGTACAAAGTAGTAGTAGTAGTAGTAGTAGTAGCATCACCCAGGGGGTACTAGTACACAGTAGTGGTAGTATAGTAGTAGCATCACCCAGCAGATTCTAGTACACAGTAGTGGTAGTAGTAGCATCGCGCAGTGGGTACTAGTACACAGTAGTGATAGTACAGTAGTAGCATCACCCATTGGGTATACGTAAGTACACAGTAGTGGTAATATAGTAGTAGCATCACCCAGCAGATTCTAGTACACAGTAGTGGTAGTAGTAGCATTGCACAGTGGGTATTAGTACACAGTAGTGGTAGTAGTAACATCACCCAGTGGGTACCAGTACACAGTAGTGGTAGTAGTAGCATCGCGCAGTGGGTATTAGTACACAGTAGTGGTAGTAGTAGCATTGCGCAGTGGGTATTAGTACACAGTAGTGGTAGTACATTAGTAGTGATGCTACCCAGTGATGCTACATGGTAGTGGATATCTTCTCTACCCCAGAAAGGGCAGGAAATGGAAAGGTACTCAGATCGTTCTCTGAAAGCCATAGTGAGTGATTATGTAGCGACAGTATTAAAGCTGTAAGTAGTCATTATGTAGCGACAGCGTTTCGGGGCCTTTGGAGTTTGAAACCTGCACTTGTTATGCGAACGGGAGGTCGATACAACTGTAGACGAGCATTAGGGACATTTCTTTTGGAAGTAACATTGAAACATGAGCTGCTGTGTAACCAGAGTTTGTTCCTCATCATGCTGACATGTAGCCTGTATTTGAAAGTAGATGATAACATTGTTTTGAGATTCAACGCTGTGCCAACATATTCACGACTCATCACATAGCTGAGCCTGGGACATTTTCCAAGCTTCCTTTTTTTTATTAGAAAGTTAAGATTGCGATATTTATGTTTAGGTGAGTATCTGAACACAGCTGGTTGAACAGACCAGGCCCGTACTCACACATAATTAGCCCCCTATTACCCCAGCAGACATACTCAGGCCGCTGCGTTGCCGAGCAATCGACCAATGGCTGGTCGCCTCACTAACGACAAAACAGGGAATGTGATGAAAAAAATGAGGAAGCAATTTAATGTGACCTCCTTTGATTCGGTCTCTCTTTGATGAAGTATGTGTGGTTGTCAGAGCCAGGGCTCGCACAGGTCTGAATGGGAACCAGCTGGGCAGAGCAGCGGAGACCCCCTCCCTCGCCCCCCTGCAACGGACGGCACCCAGAACACGTCCACACTAACTGGGTCTGGGGTACTCTACTGTCAGTCTAACTGCACCCATAACAGAACACGTCCACGCTAACTGGGTCTTGGGTACTCTCCCCTCACTGCTCCGGTAAAGAGTCTTAAATACAGAGCTTTAAAAGACAGTCGTTCTGTTCCGCTAACAGTCTCAGCTGGACTGAATCTCCCTCCTCAGTTTTTTCTGTCCTAAAACTGCTTAATGACTACGTTGAGGGAGATCTTTTTTGAGAGCTGGCAGAGGTCAGGTTGTTCGGGATGGTCTAGATGGTTTTAGTGTCTTTGTTATTTCATGATGAGTGAAGTGAATTAGGACTGATCCTGGCGCTGCTCTATAAGGCAGAGCTCCATCAGTGGTTGGCTTGTTTTGGGCTTCTTGGATGAGGCTCTCACAGGGTGTAGTCCCCTTACATCCACAGGGGGAAACCAGCCAAGAGCTCTCTCTCACGCGTTCTCTCTCTCTCTCTCTCTCTCTCTCTCTCTCTCTCTCTCTCTCTCTCTCACGCGTTCTCTCTCTGTCTCTCTCTGTCTCTGTCTCTCTCTCTGTCTCTCTCTTTCTCTCTCTCTCATTCTCTCTCGTTCTCTCTCTGTCTCTCTCTCTCTCTCATTCTCTCTCGTTCTCTCTCTGTCTCTCATGTTCTGTCACTTTATCTGTCTCTTTCTCATGTGCTCTCTCCCTCTCTCATGTGCCTCTCTCCCTCTCCCTCTCTCTCTCTCTCTCTCTCTCTCTGTCTCTCTCTTTCTTTCTCTCTCATTCTCTCTCGTTCTCTCTCTCTGTCTCTCATGTTCCATCTCTTTATCTGTCTCTTTCTCATGTGCTCTATCCCTCTCTCATGTGCCTCTCTCCCTCCCCCTCTCTCTCCCTCTCTCTCTCTCTCTCTCTCTCTCACTCCCTCTCTCTCTCTCTCTCTCTCTCTCTCTCTCCCTCTCTCTCTCTCTCTCTCTCCCTCTCTCTCTCTCTCTCTCTCTCCCTCCCTCTCTCTCTCTCTCTCTCTCTCTCCCTCCCCCCCTCTCTCTCTCTCTCTCTCTCTCATATTTTATTAGCATGTGAGCTAGGCTAGTTACTCTCCTTGGTGTAACGTGATAACATCTGGGATTTGGACTATTTGATCCCTCCAGCACCTTGGTTACCATGGTGCCCTCACGGTGACCACTGTTTCATAAGAGATTATGTGTCTGATCAATGTTCTGTCTCTGTCCATCGGTGTGAAATGCTCTCGCATCACGATTACATAAACAAGCACTCTGGCAGACCCATTCTGAGTCCTCGGCCGATGCTCTCTGCCCATCCCAGCTGGTGGTCTACGGAGCGGGATCGGTTTCTGTATTTTCTCCTGCTCTCCCTTGGCTATCACTGTTTTGTAATCATGCTGAAATCCAAAATCCCGCTTAAGGGATGTGCCCTCGACCAGCAGTTCGTCAGCCTGCTCACAGGCCTGGCTCTGAGGGAGCTGATGCGTTTTCTGGTTTTTATACACAGACCAGTACTTGGCTTTGCTCTTGTATATTGTCGGCTCGCACAATAGTGAAGACCTAGAGTTTATTCTAGATTCTGAACAGGATCCTCCCCGGCTGGGAGCAATATGTGATGGAGACCTGTTCAAATAATTATACTTTGAAAACATTTTGATCTCACAATAGTTTGATGTCAGATGCTTCCAGACAATGTTTAAAGCTGAGTATTTTACTGAATGAGCTGGATGGACATTCAAGCATATTCCATTCCAGTCTGTTAGGGCCCTGTACACTGAATCACTGCCTCTCAGAGTCTGGCTGAATCCATTAGTATGGTATGTATGAATTTAACATATTAGCTACAATACTATAGGTTGATAGGGCTTCAATAAGTTGGAATGGAATGTTTTTGGGATGTTACTGTACCTCAGTACAGTTTGTTAGACTGTACAGGGTTAGGGTACATCATAACATGAAACAGTCATATCTGTTCTGCACATTCAGTTGTGCTGATCCAGCATGTGACTCGTGAGTTACAGTGTGTGTGGCTGCTATTGTCTGCATGATGGCTCATATGAAGTCGATCAGAGCATCTGTTCACAGTCATCTGTTTGATCTCCCATGTGGAACGGGACAGTTTCCATGAACAGAGCCTCGCTGTGTCTAACGGTATCCCAGGGTTCCATAGTGAGTGCAGAGGTGCGGTATCCAGGCTGTGTACTGTGTCTGTGCTCACCTGCCCTGGAGATGAGAAGTGACCAGACTCCTGGGTTAAAGTTCTGTCTGTGGCTAGCTCCATCGCACGCCACCATCATCTACCTCAGACCTCTTTCTCTCCTGCTCTTCGGTGATGTAATATTTCAATCTCCCCCTGTCCCAGAGTGACTGTGCTGTTACATAAGGCAGCATATAGTGCACTGGAGCTATTTATACATGCTTGTTACTATTGATGTGCGGAAGCTGCGGTGTGTTTTCACTGTGAAGGCAAACGCCTTGTAGTCCACTCAGATATTTGTTATCCTGCACATGATAAGTCGTACGGATCGTTTTATCGTTGTTTAATTATGTGAGGAATCAGAGGATCTTGTTTCCTGAGACTCAGGAATGTGAGTGGAGAAATCGACTTGGTGACAGCTGGCTACAGTGTCTTAGAGGTGACAGATAGCTACAGTGTCTTACCAGGTGACAGCTAGCTACAGTGTCTTACCAGGTGACAGCTAGCTACAATGTCTTACCAGGTGACAGATAGCTACAGTGTCTTACCAGGTGACAGCTAGCTACAATGTCTTTCCAGGTGACAGCTAGCTACAGTGTCGTACCAGGTGACAGCTAGCTACAATGTCTTACCAGGTGACAGCTAGCTACAGTAAAGTTTTACCAGCTGACAGCTAGCTACGGTACAGTCTTACCAAGTGACAGCTGGCTACAGTACAGTCGTATTCAAGATTCAAGCTAACAGAGAAGCTCCTAACAGAGAAGCTCCTAACAGAGAAGCTCCTAACAGAGATGCTCCTAACAGAGAAGCTCCTAACAGAGAAGCTCCTAACAGAGAAGCTCCTAACAGAGAAGCTCCTAATAGAGATGCTCCTAACAGAGAAGCTCCTAACAGAGAAGCTCCTAACAGAGAAGCTCCTAACAGAGAAGCTCCTAACAGAGAAAGAGAAGCTCCTAACAGAGAAGCTCTTAACAGAGAAGCTCCTAACAGAGAAGCTCCTAACAGAGAAGCTCCTAACAGAGAAGCTCCTAACAGAGAAGCTCCTAACAGAGAAGCTCCTAACAGAGAAGCTCCTAATAGAGAAGCTCTTAAGAGAGAAGCTCCTAACAGAGAAGCTCCTAATAGAGAAGCTCCTAACAGAGAAGCTCCTAACAGAGAAGCTCCTAACAGAGAAGCTCCTAATAGAGAAGCTCTTAAGAGAGAAGCTCCTAACAGAGAAGCTCCTAACAGAGAAGCTCCTAATAGAGAAGCTCTTAAGAGAGAAGCTCCTAATAGAGAAGCTCCTAACAGAGAAGCTCCTAATAGAGAAGCTCCTAATAGAGAAGCTCCTAATAGAGAAGCTCTTAAGAGAGAAGCTCCTAACAGAGAAGCTCCTAACAGAGATGCTCCTAACAGAGAAGCTCCTAACAGAGAAGCTCCTAACAGAGAAGCTCCTAACAGAGAAGCTCCTAACAGAGAAGCTCCTAATAGAGAAGCTCCTAACAGAGAAGCTCCTAACAGAGAAGCTCCTAACAGAGAAGCTCCTAACAGAGAAGCTCCTAACAGAGAAGCTCCTAACAGAGAAGCTCCTAACAGAGAAGCTCTTAACAGAGAAGCTCCTAATAGAGAAGCTCCTAACAGAGAACAGAGAAGCTCCTAACAGAGAAGCTCCTAACAGAGATGCTCCTTACAGAGAAGCTCCTAACAGAGATGCTCCTAACAGAGATGTCTTAACAGAGATGCCAGCGTGAACTCACAGGTGAGGACTGAGAATACAGTGCACACCACCAGACATTACACAGATGGACAGAGACTGGACCTGGGTGAAAAGCATTGTCTCTTTGTGCATGTCGATTGTGTGTCCTCCTCCTCCACCTCTTCCTTGCAGCAAGGGGAAAGATGGATTTAGCCTGAAATTATGAGAGAGCTTGAAATTATGCAAAGCTGTACCCAGGAGGCCAAGGGATTGGCTGAGGAGTCTGGATGATATTTGAACACGTGTGTGAAATGTATGTGCATAGTAATGAGGATGGGGGCAGGTGAAGTGTACTGAGCAGTCTGGGTAGTCTGTTGGGAATCCCACATATACAGTAAATACATACATATATACATATATGTATATACATATATACAGATCGATCTGGGTAGTCTGATGGGAGTCCACTTATACATATATATTGATCATATATACACATACATATATAGATATATATAGACAGATCAATCTGGGTAGTCTGATGGGAGTCCACATATACATATATATTGATCATACTGTATATATACACATACATATACATATGTATACACTGATCAGTTTGGGGAGATGTTATTAACTAGATCACGGCAGGTGACTGATGTTATTAACTAGATCAGGTGACTGATGTTATTAACTAGATCACGATAGGTGACGGATGTTATTAACTAGATCAGGTGACTGATGTTATTAACTAGACCACGGCAGGTGACTGATGTTATTAACTAGACCAGGCAGGTGACTGATGTTATTAACTAGATCACGGCAGGTGACTGATGTTATTAACTAGACCAGGCAGGTGACTGATGTTATTAACTAGATCACGGCAGGTGACTGATGTTATTAACTAGATCACAGCAGGTGACTGATGTTATTAACTAGATCACGGCAGGTGACTGATGTTATTAACTAGATCACGGCAGGTGACTGATGTTATTAACTAGATCACGGCAGGTGACGGATGTTATTAACTAGATCACTGCAGGTGACGGATGTTATTAACTAGACCACGGCAGGTGACTGAGTCAGTGTGAACAACAGTGTAATGTATTAGTGTAAGATGCCTGAATGCCAGCACTGTTTTTTCAGTGTTCGTCTGTATGTTTGTTTTTGTGACCCTGGCAGATGGCGTTTATCTTACCAGTCAAAGGATACCTACATGGGTTGTCCTAATGCATCAGGTGCACACACACACACACACACACACACACACACACACACACACACACACACACACACACACCCAGCCCCAGGCCTGTCTCTCTACACGGCTTCTCTCTCTGTTTCTCTCTCTTCTCACTCCCTCTCCTCACCCTTACTGTTTAAATGTGGTTGCCATGGTTCCTCCCCAAAATGGCCAGTTTGGTTCCTGATTTTAGAGGTTTTGCGGTGGATGCCATGGAGATGACTGCACACACACACACGCATACACACTCACACACTCACACACACACACATACGCACACATACACACACACACACACACACGTACACAGCAAGAACTTACAGACAACACACCAAACATGAACATGCACATGAATAGCACAATTATTGTACATACACTCACATCAGACTTGGGATTGAGTTAATAGCCAAATATGTGTCAGACATCTTGTGTGTTTCACAAATGCTGCCAGCCAGGTTCTATTGAAA